>NC_056743.1:332061214-332087107 GCF_019279795.1 Protopterus annectens
TAACTCCATCCCGAACCCTCCGCACTTCTAATCAACTACTTGATATTTACCAGTCTACAAAGTCTGTAGGCAAACTACTCTATAAACACTTAGTCGCCCATGCCTGGAACAGACTTCCCCTTGACTTGCGTTCAATTTCTCACACCTCCCACTTTAAAGATGAACTAAAAACATTTTCTCAATTCCAGGACCTGCCCTTGCAATGACCCCACAGTCCCCCCCCCCAGACTATTGCCCTTATTGAGAACCCTACTTAATCCCTCTGCACACCTCACATAAGGTATTTGCACAACTACACACACACTATATATATATATATAGTACAGTTTTGTACCTACCATAAATGTAGATGTCCGAACTGGATAGCATCTGCAGTCATAACAAGTGGGTTGTCCTGTCGTCAGGCAGCCCTTCAGTCGGCCGGATTCCAAAGTCCGGGTCCGGCTTCGGCTGATGTCGCACTCCACCCGACGCCATCTCTGTTGGTCTTCGGGTATAAAGGCATCAGCCGACGCCATTTTCCTCAGTGTTTCTTGCCCCAGATGCCAGTAGCCCTCTTGCAGGCTAAAATTTGGATAGATGCCAATGTTTCCAAATAGATAGAGGTAAACACAACAATAAGCATGTATGTACATATACAAAACAAATACACCATAAAAGACTCCCCAACAGCTAGCTATTAGAAGGGTAAACACCCTAGGAGTACCACAGAGGGATGGTGGAGGAGTAATCTGACTGCAGATGCTATCCAGTTCGGACATCTACATTTATGGTAGGTACAAAACTGTACTATGTCCTTCATGGATGCATCTGCAGTCATAACAAGTGGGTAGAATACCATAGCCAACTAGGGAGGAGGATAAAGGTAGATTATGGTGTGTTTAGGATCCCTTGCAGTACAGCAGTGGCAAACCCTGCTCAGGATCTGGAATATAGAGGCAAATTATAATGCTTGGCAAATGTATGCACGGAGGTCCAAGTAGCCTCAATAATGTCTTTGGTTGCCACTCCTCGTAAGAAGGCTGTGGTAGAGGCTGTTGCTCTTGTAGAATGAGGTCTTATGTTCTGTGGAATTGGTTTTCCATGGAAGGAGTAACAGAATCGTATGCAATTTCCTATCCATTTGGAGATTGTCTGTTTGGAAATAGCTTTTCCTTCCTTCCTGTTGCATAGGCTACAAAAAGTTGGTCAGTCTTTCTGCTATTTTTTGTTCTGTCCAAGTAGTAGCGTAGCTGTCTATGTACATCCAAGGTATGCAGTATTCTTTCCGCTCTGTTTTGTGGGTTGGGAAAGAAGGTAGGTAGGTGGATTGCCTGGTTTAAAGACACTCTGGATACCACCTTAGGCATAAATGTAGGATTAGTCCTCATGGACACTCTATCTTGGTGGAAGATTAGGAAGGGTTGCACTGCCATTAAGGCCTGTAGTTCTGAAACCCTCCTTGCTGAAGTAATTGCCAGTAGGAAAGCAGTTTTCCATGATAGGTGTTGTAGGTCTGCTGTTGCTGCTGGTTCAAAGGGTGCTAGTGTCAACTTTTCTAGCACAAAGTTTAAATCCCAAGCTGGTAATGGTGGTTTCCTTGGAGGTTTTACATTCTTGATTCCTCTGAGGAATTGTCTGAGCAAAGGGTGCGAAAAAACAGGTGTATCAAAGCTGTATTCTGCTGAAATAGCTGATGCATGTATCTTGATGGAGGAGTAGGACAGGCCTGAATGAAGAAGTTCGCCAGATACTCCAGAATGTTAGGCATATCTATGTTTGACACATCTTTTCCTCTTTCCGTACTCCAGATGACAAACCTTTTCCATTTTCCAGCATAGTTCCTTCTTGTTGAAGGTCTGCGTGCTTCCAGAATAATGTCTTTAACTCTTTGGGAAAGTTCTGGAATAGCTGCTGTTATGTGATGTTCCATGCAGGCAGTTGTAAGGTTTTTAGGTTTGGATGTATGATGCTGTAGTTGTTCTGCGTTAACATCAAAGGCATCAGGGGAATTGTCCACATATTGTTCGAGACATGCTCCTCAGTAGTGGGTACCAGTGTTGTCTTGGCCAGTTTGGAGCTATCAGGATTATCCTTGGACGTTCTTCCTTGATTTTTAGTAGTACCTTGTGTATCAAAGGAAGAGGTGGGAATGCATATGCTGTTAGGCCTTTCCAGTTGAAAGAGAGCGAATCCACTTTCCATGCTAATGGGTGGAATGTCCTTGTGCAGAATTTTTGAGCTGGTGATTGAGAGGTGATGCGAATAGGTCTATCTGTGGCATTCCCCATTTCTTTGAGATGGTCTTGAAGATGTCGGATGAAGCTTCCATTCGTGGGCATCCAAGTGGTTCTGCTTAATATGTCTGCTAGGGTATTGTCTTTCCCTGGTACAAATATTGCCTGTAACTGGATGTTGTAGCTGAGTGCCAGGGTCCACAGCTCCAAGGTCATTCTGCATAGGGGGTATGAATGAGTGCCTCCCTGTTTGTTGATGTACCACATGACTGTGGTGTTGTCTGTCCTTATCAACTGGCCCTCTTTGAGAAATGGTTTGGACTTTTGGATTGCCAGTTTTACTGCCAGCATTTCTTTTAGGTTGATGTGCAGTTGAAGTTGATCCTGTGTCCACAATCCTTGCACGCATTTGTCCAGCATGTGTGCCCCCCATCCTAGGTCTGAAGCATCTGTTGTGATGGTCTGGCTTGCTTGACATCTGCGAAAGGGTAGGCCTGGGTTTGACTGGCATGCCTGAGCCCACCATAGGAACTCCTGTTTTAAGCATGGAATTAGTGGGATTTCTGTTTCTAGACTGTCTCTGTGTTGGGACCATAAATTCTTTAGGTACCACTGTAGTTTTCTCATATGTAGTCTGGCAAATGGAACCAAGATTATGCATGATACCATGAAGCCCAAGGCCTGCAGTACTTTTCTTGCTGTTAACTTGTTCAGTTTTGTTAGTGCCAAGAAGTATAGAGGGAGTTCTTTTTGTTTTTCTGTAGTCAGGAATGCCATTTGTTTTACTGTGTCTAATTCCGCGCCCAAGAAAGTCCTTGTTTGGGATGGTATTAGCCTTGACTTTTGTAAATTGACTGTGTATCCCAGTGCTTGTAGTAATGACCCTTTGTAAATCTGTTGTCAGCTTGCTTTTGTTGTCCCCTTGTAGCAGGCAGTCGTCCAGGTATGGGTAAATTTGAATTCCCTGAAGTCTGCAATGGGCGATTACTGATGCCAGGCATTTTGTGAATACTCTGGGCGCAGTAGATAAGCCAAAAGGCAATGCTGAGAATTGATAGTGCTCTGATCCTGCAAGAAATCTGAGGTATCTTCTGCAGATTGGTCGAATGGGGACGTGCAGGTATGCCTCCTTGAGATCTAGAGTTACCAGCCAAGACTCCTTGCCCAGCATGGGAAGAAGTTGCTGTAGGGTCAGCATTTTGAATTTTGGGACAATGATGTATGTATTTAAGGTGGACAGGTCGAGAATTGGTCTCAACTTTTTTCCTTTCTTGGAACTAGGAATAGTCTGGAGTAGAACCCCTTTCCTTGCTCTGCTGCTGGCACTCTTTCCACAGCTCTCATGTTTGCTAACTCCATTATCTGAGAGCCTCCGTTTTTGATTTGGAGGTAGATTTGGCATTCCTCTTTGACTGGAATAGTGTGGAAGTGAAACCGGTAACCTTGATCTATGGTTTGTAAAATCCACTTGTCCTTTGTTATGTAGTGCCAGTTCTTTGAAAATAAGGTTAACTTTCCGCCTAGAGGAGCTGCTATTTGTTCCCAGGTAGGCGGGTATAGGGTTAAGTCACTGTGGTTGTGTTGATGTAGTGGCAGTGGCGTGTCTGTGCCTCTGTTGTTACCTTGCCACTGTCTTCCTCTGTAGGCACCTCCTCTGGATTGGTTTCTGCCCCTGGAACGCCTATTCCTGCCCCTTTGAAATTTTGTGGAGTCAGGAAAGGACCAATTTTTGGCAGGCCAGTTCCTGCTAAACCTTGGGGTTGAACCTGCAAGAAATCTTTAACAGTTTGAACAGATTTTGCCTTTTCTTCCATTTTCTTCATAACCTGCTGGGCAGATGTACCAAACAAACTTGTCTTGTCCATAGGAGCATCTAGCAACTTAGCTTTAACATGATCCGGTAAAGCTTGTTCCTTTAGCCATGCATGCCTTCTTATCACTGTGCCTGTCATGGCTGATCTAAATGAAGCCTCCAGTGCATCATAGCCACATTTTAAGGAATGGTTGCTAACCTGTTGTATGTTATTTACCATATCTAATACATATTTCTTATCAAGAGATTCATCAGTGGTTAGTTTTTAGTTAACTGATCCAGCATAAACTCTTGGTATTGTATCATGTGAAACTGACAGTTTAAAGCTCTAGCTGAGAGAGTAGCTGAAGTGTAGACCTTTTACCCCATCTGTCTAATGACCTTGCTTCCCTTTCAGAAGGAATAGGGTTTTAGCTATGGTCGCGCTACTGCCTTGGGGCCCTGGGATATAGTTTCTGGGTCAGCAAGTGGAGCCTTGTAAAGGTGGTGATGAGTATCTGGCACCCTGTAAAATCTGTCTGGTTTGGTAGGGGCTGGGGTAAAGAATCTGGAGCGGAGCAAGCATCATTGAAAGCATCATCCACCACAGAGAGAACAGGGGTATAGCCAAGGGCCTGTGCTGAGGGAGGTGCAGAAAGGTCCTAAGTCTTTTCTGGAGTCTGAAAAATCCTGTTGCTGCCATTGAACTGTTCTCGCATGGCATGCAAAGTTTCCCCAAAGGAAAATTCTTCTGGTGGGAAGCAGCTGGGATGGATTCTTCAGCATCAGAATCTCCAAAATTGGAGAAGGGAGCCTCTGGCTGGTCAGTTATGTCTGATTCATCAGCAGAATCATCAGAGGACACTGGCTCGGGGCTCTGCCCTAGGTCTCTTCTCTGGGGCTGAGAGGCCCTGTCTGGGTGAGATTGAGATCCTCTAATTAAAGAAATTAAATCTTCTGCCAAGGTAAGCATTTGAGAACTAGAAGAGGGCCTGGATGGGGTGGTTTAACAGGCACTGTTTTAGTAGTCTAGGCAGCTTTAGCCCTGGCGAAGGCCTTAATGGACATGGCTGCTGGAGGCCTAGCAGCACCACGTGCTGGGGTAGAAACATCCAAGGGATGGTGTCTGATAAGTCAACCACCGAGTGGGTAAAATTTCTGAAGTCGCTTCAAGAGTTGTAGCAGGGCCTCAGTTGTAGGAATAGGTTCAGCTGTACTTTGTTCAGTTTTCTCGGTTTCGCCGAAACCGAGACACTCATGTTTGCTTGACCAAGGTTTGGCCGAAACCGCGGACCGCGAGTGTCGGTCTTTATCTTTGTGTTTTTTGCCAGATTGGGTAGTCGGAGGATCCGACGGCATAATGTACGCAAAATCAGAACCGAAAAACTGTTCTGCGAACTCCGACAGACGCCTAAGCGTTCGTCGGTTGAAGGAAGCACAGGCCGAACAGGCTGCTACGTCGTGGGCTGGGCCTAAACAAGGCAGACAGTAAGAGTGGAAATCTTTATGAGGTATTTGTTTCCCACAGTTTAAACAATTAACTTTTTCTGACATCGGCTGAGGCAAGAAAAAGTCCCCAACGGGGTACTTAGCTTTAGAAGTCTTCGAAGTAGTATTCGGTAGAAGTAATCTCTGGATCCGACCGACCGCACTTGCGAACAGCTTCTGCTTCGCCACGCCGCAAGAAAGACTGAGGAAAATGGCGCCGGCTGATGCCTTTATACCGAAGACCAACAGAGATGACGTCGGGTGGAGTGCGACATCAGCCGGACCGGACTTTGGAATCCGGCCGACTGAAGGGCTGCCTGACGACAGGACAACCCACTTGTTATGACTGCAGATGCATCCATGAAGGACATATATATATATATATATATATATATATATATATATATATATTTACACACACACACACAGTTTTACTCTCAGCCTGCTGCATTATCTCATGATAAAAATATTTGTTTCTTTCTCCATACGTGGAACTTTAACTTGTATGTATGTACTCAACAAATGCAAAACTTTTGCTCTGTATAATTGCTTCTCACCTCAATATTCTTGTGTAGTATTATACTTTGTAATATAAATGGATTTGTAAATGTATAATTGCTTCTCACCTCAATACTTATGTAATATTATACTTTGCATTAGAAATGTATCACTGGAGCTTTTCTCCTCGGGTCTCCACAAGCCCAGATGGACTAACCCGGTTAACCAATGTCAATAAATAGACAGGAGATCCCTTGCTGCACAGTGGGGCAGTAACAGGTTCTGTAGTGCAGTGCATTTTTCAATATGATGAATGGATTTGGGTGCTGTAGTTAGTTGTGAATATATTAGGTAGTTGTGTAATTCCACCAAATTTAATTGCTTTAAGCTTCAGAGGGAGACTGGTGGCAAACTTAGCTATTTTATTGTAGCAGAAGGCAAGTTTCTTTCAGTATTGTTAAAGTTTGTTAGGATAGGAGTGACGTACAAGACCACTGGCAATAAGAAGGTGGTGGCTATAGTTTTTATTGCAGTATCTATAATGAATCCATTGAGGAAATAAAGGGTCTGAATGGAGAGAAGACAGCAAGCAAGAGAGTAGTATTGCTGAAACTGAATTAATCCTCAAGTCTTGGTGAGTACCTTCTCGAGGTGGACCCTGTTTTCACAAAATCTTACCTTGACAAGACTGATATTTATATAGCATATATCATGGACAGAAGTAAAAAAAAAATGGTAGCTGGGTGCACAAGACCCAGGATAATAAAGTGCCCACTCTTAGTATGCGCACTGGTGCCAGGACTGGAAAAGAAATGACAGTGTAGAATCCTCAAAAATACAGAAACATTCCTACGATGGGGCCAGGTCAGGCCCAGGGGAAGGATGGCTCCCCTGTTGCAGAAGGAAGTAGCAGTCCCCAAAAATCACAAAAGCTGACAGACCAAAGAAGAGCCATAATGACAGAGTGGACAACTGAGGACAAGAAGGAAATGACATTGTTACTGTTGTCTATTGTTACTGTTGTGTATTGTTACTGTTGTGTATTGTTACTGTTGTGTATTGTTACTGTTGTGTATTGTTACTGTTGTGTGAAACGCCCAGAATGTCCAGACACGATATATACTACAGATTAAGAGAGAACTAGAGAAAAGAAAAATACTTCCACAAGAAAAACTGTCAGAAGCCTCAAATAAAAATTTGTGTTCATTAATGCAACAGATTTGTGAAACACATTCTATAGGCCAAGAAACTTTGATCCGTTTGGAAAAAGAAGCATCTGAAGAAGTGTCAAATATAAACAACAAAACACAGATTTTTGAAAAGTATAAAAAAGAAATATGTACATGGGAAGGAAAGAAATTTGATATGTGCAATATTTATGCAAAGTTGAAAGCCAAATTAATTATTTGATGAGAAATACAGGCAAAGGCATCCGAATATGGAAAATTTCACAATAAAAAATATGACAAAGAGGGAATGTAGAAAAGATTAGGGAAGTAGAAGTTAAACCGAAGCTGAAAGTTTGGAATTCATGCGAAGTGAATGATTTGGTGCAGAAGTTCTAACAAAGGCTGCATTACAGTATGATAGAACGAGCCCCCTAAGTAAGGAGAAACAGGAGGATCAGGAGACAGTGGCATTAACAAAAGGCAGGAGTCAGAGCTGGACGTTGCAGAATTATTAAAGATGTTGAGATTTGCACTGGGTGTGATGAGGATGGACAGGATTAGGAATCCGTATATTAGAGGGTCAGCTCAGTTTGGAGACAAAGCCAGAGGCGCGAGATTGCGTTGGTTTGGACATGTGCTGAGGAGTGATGCTGGGTATATTGGGAAAACGATGCTAAGGATGGAGCTGCCAGGTAAGAAGAAAAGAGGAAGGCCTAAGATTAGGTTTACTGATGTTGTGAGAGAGGACATGCAGGTGGTTGGTGTGAGAGTAAAATGCAGAGGACGGGAAGAAAGTCCAGTTGTGTACACTTACCATAAATGTAGATGTTAGTGTGCATTCACTGTTGCAGTCTTCACATTTGGGTTATCTGCTTGCAGTAGCCCTCAGTCGGCCTGATTATCAAAGTCTTGGGTTCTGCATAGATTGCGGTCTCATCTTCCATGACGTCAGGTAGTCAGGGGTATAAAGCATGCAGCTGACACCATTACATCAGTTTTTCTTGCCCCAGATGTCAGGTGCCCCCCTAATGGGAAGCAATTAAATATAAATATGCAAGGCTATACCTCCAACAAAAAAGCAAATACACCAAGAGGTTAAGCATAGTAAAGGAGAATAGAGGTATAGCTAAAAGAAGTCAGGCGGCTGGAGGAAGGGTAACCAGGACAGCAACAGTGAATACACACTAACATCTACATTTATGGTAAGTGTACACAACTGTACTATGTTCTTAGTGTTTCACTGTTGCAGTCATCACATTTGGGTAGATTTCCAAAGCTAAGGATGGGAGGAGGAATTTAGACAGCATTAGGACCAGCTACAAGTCCCTGCAAGACTGCAGTGGCAAAATCAGCTCTGGATTTAGAGAAAATAGGCAAATGGTAATGCTGTACTGAACTCTAGGTAGCAGCTTCTAGGATGTCCCTGGTAGGGACACCTCTGAAGAAGGCTGTTGAGGAAGATGCAGCCTTGGTTGAGTGTGGTCTTATCCCCTGTGGGATAGGTTTACCATGGTGCTTATAGCAGAAATGAATGCAATGGCCTATCCATTTAGAAATGGCTTGCTTTGAAATGGCCTTCCCCTCTGCCCCTCCGGCAAATGCCACCTGCAGTTCAGATTTCCTTTGAGGTTTAGTCCTGCCCCAGTAAAATCGAAGTTGTCTGTGCACATTTAAGGAGTGCAGTATTCATTCCCCTTTGTTCTCTTTGGAATAGAAAAGAAGGTTGGCAAATGAATGGACTGATTGAGAGCCACACTGGATACCACCTTGGGCATGAATGAGGGGTTGGTCCTGAGGGACACCCTGTCCCCATGAAAGATTATGAAAGGCTCCACTGCTATAAGGGCCTGTAATTCAGATACCCTTCTTGCTGATGTGATTGCTAAAAGGAAGGTTGTTTTCCAAGAAGAATTTTAACTCTGCACTTGCAGCTGGCTCAAAAGGAGGTAGAGTGAGTTTTTCCAATACAAGTTAAGGTCTCAGGCTGGAGTTGGGGCTCTCCTGAGTAGTCGTTAAGTTTTTGGACCTTCTGAAGAACTTCTTGAGCAGTGGATGAGAGCAGAGGGGTGGTTCTGTGTTGTAATGAGCTGAAATGGCTGAGGCATGAATTTTGGAGGAAAAAGAAAGGCCCTTGTGAAGCATCTCAGTTAAGTATTGAAGAATCTGAGGTAAATTGGGCACTGCTGTGCCCATCCCTCGAGTTTGGTTCCAGGAACAGAATCTTTTCCATTTTTCAGCATAAGATTTTCGAGTATTAGGCTTCCTTGCCACCAAAATGACATCCATCACTTGTTTACTGAAGGATGGTAATGGAGAGATCAAGCAAGTAGCCAGGCTGCCAGGTTCAGGGTATGAAGATGAGGATACAGAATCTGGCCCTTCTGCTGGGACAGCAGGGTAGGGGTCTGAGGCAGGTGCCAGCAGTGACACTGTGCAAGAGGGGGTACCAGTGTTGGCGTTGTCACTCTGGTGCAATCAGTATCATCCTTGGTTTGTCCCATTTGATCTTTAGTAGTATCTTGGAGAGGAGAGGCAGAGGATGAAAGGCATAAACGGATAGATTTTTCCAGTTGGAGGACAGGGCATCCACTTTCCAAGCTTGTTTGTGGGGAGTCCTTGTGCAGAATTTGTCCAACTGGTAGTTCTGGGGGGGGGGGCAAACAGATCTATATCGTTTTTGGTTTCAGTTTCCACTCGTGTGGGTTCATGAGATTTCTGCTTAGTTCGTCTGCCAGTGTATGTAGCTTTCCAGGCAGGAATTGAGCCTGTAGATGCACTTGGTAGCTCAAGGCTGTGTTCCACAGAGCCATGGCTAGTCTGCAGAGGGAGCATGAATGGGTCCTCCCCACTTATGTTCAACATAACAGTGGGGTTGTCAGTCTTTACCATTAATTGTCCTGAAAGAATGTGGTCCTTGAAGGCTGTCAGAGCATTCTGTACAGCTAACATTTCTTTTTGATTGATATGCAAGTGCATTTGACTTCAGTTCCATTTGCCCTGAATGCACTTCCCTGCCAGGTGAGCCACCCCATGCATAATCTGATACGTCTGTTGTCAGGGTTTGGGTGGCAGGGGGTAGAGTGAATGGTATCACCTTGTTTTGGTGGCAGGCCTCTGCCCAGCAAAGAAACTCTAGGTGTAGGCAAGGTATGATGGGAATCATTGCTTCTAGATCCTGAGAATGTTGACACCATAGGCTTTTTAGATACCATTGTAGGTTCCTCATATGCAGTCTTGCATATGGAATTGGGAGAATGCAGGAGGCCATGAACCCCAAGGCTTGCAGTATTTGACTTGCAGATAGCAGGGCTTTTGTGGCCATTAGTTTGAAGTAAGCTGTCAAATGAATTTGTTTCTCTGGCGTGAGGAAAGCCATCTGGGAAATTGTGTTCAAGCTTGCTCCTAGGAATCTAATTTGTTGACAGGGTTTTGTTTGTCTTTCGACTTTTCCTGGTTAGGGGTCGTCACAGCAGAACTCTGGTCCGCTAATGATTGGTAGTGGATTTTTACGTGCCGGGTTACCAGCCCTGACGCACAACCTTCACCGAAGGCCTGCACCATTCACGTATGCCTCCACACAGAAGACGCTCTAGCTGAGACTAACGGGACAACGTCTTGCTATGAGGTGACAACGCTACCGCAGCACCACCACCGCAGTTTTAATTTGTTAACAGGGTACAAGGTGTGATTTATTTTTGTTTATGGTGTACCCCAGACAAGTTAGCACCTGTTGTACAAACACCAGATGATTCAAAAGTATGTCCTGGCTTTCTGCCTGAATTAGACAATCGTCCATGTATGGGCATATTTGACTATTTCTTTGCCTGCAAAATGCAATGAGTGGAGCTAGGCACTTTGTGAATACCCTGGGCGCAGTACATAAGCCAAAGGGCAGTGCAGAGACCTGATGTAGCCTGCTTTGAAGCGTAGGGATTTTCTGCAAGATTCCCTGATTGGGATGTGCAGGTAGGTTTCCTTTAAATTCAGTGTTGCCAACCAGGCATCCTTGCCTAGCAAGGGAAGCAACTGGTAAAGAGTTAGCATCTTGAATTTTGGGATCACCAAAAAAATGTTTAGGATAGAAAGGTCCAGGACAGGACGCCATGAGTTGTCTTTTCTGGGTACCAGGAACCGTTGAGTAGAAACCTTGTCCCTTTTCCTCTTCTGGTACAGTTTGAATGACCCTTATGCTTAAGAGAGTACTTGCTTTTGAGCCTCTGCCCACTGATTTGGGGGTAGATGTGGCAAACTGTTTGTGGTTGGTAACGTGTGGAAGTTAAATCTGTATCCTTTGGAAACTAGATTTAAAACCAATTTGTCCTGGGTAATTAGTTCACAGTTTTTTGTCTACAGAGAAATCTTACCCCCTAAAGGAGCAGTCAATTGAGAAGGGCTTGGAAGTTTTAAAGTTACGTCATTGAGACAGTTTACCATAGTGGGGAGTCTTACTACTATCCGATTTGGAAGTGGGAGCCCCCCACTGCTTACTCCTGTGCGTACCTTGGGACTGAAGCCTGGGTGTTCTGCTGGTTCTGGTTTTGGACTGAAGGCCTGGAGGAGGCAGGAAAGGACCAAGTCTTAGAGGGCCAATGCCTACTAAATCTTGGAGGCTGTACCTGTAGGAAATCTTTAACAGTTTGCATAGATTTAGCTTTTTCCTCCATCTTTTCAAGTACGTCTGCTTTGTTGCCAAACAGGCAGTCCTGATTTAAGGGAGCATCCAGTAATTTATCTTTAACATGATCTGGCAAAGACTGTTTCTTAAGCCAAGCATGTCTTCTAAGTACAGACCCAGTGACAGCAGCCCTGCAAGATGCCTCTAGTGATTCAAAACCACATTGCAAAGTATGTTTTCCAACTTGTTCAGCAGAATGCATGAAGTCCTGTAAATCCTTATTTTCAGCACAGTCAGGAATCAACATCATTTTCTGTTTAAGCTATCCAATAATATGCTGCTGATACTTTAACATATGAAAGTGGCAGTTTAAGGACCTAATGGCCAAGGTTGCAGAAGTGTATACCTTCTTACCCAATCTGTCCAGCGCCCTGAAATCTCTATCAGAGGGGGTAGGATTTTTGGCAGTAGTAGCCTTAATGTCCTTGGGTCCCTGTGAAATGGTCTCAGGATCCGCAGTAGGATTTTTAAAAAGAAAGCTTTGTGAGAGTCAGGAATCCTGTAATATCTATCAGGTTTTCTGGGAGCAGGAGGTAGAGAGTCAGTGGCCAAGCTAGATTCCAAAAAGGCATCATCAACAATGTCCAGTACAGGGGAGACAGCTAAAGGGATGTGTTGGGGCAGGAGCAAGAAATCCCTAAGCCTCTTTTTAGAATATGAGTAATCCTGGCTTTCCCAGCGAAAATGCTCCATAAGAGTATGCAAAGTTTCACCAAAAGAGAAATCCTCTGGAGGGGAAGCAGAGGAAAGGCCGTCCTCTGCGTAAGCATCCTCATAGGTAGATAAGGGTAAATACTGGTCATCAGATGAAACTGACATTTCAGAAGAATCATAAGCAATTTCAGTCCTATGTCTCTGAGGGGGAAGGCTGGCTTCCCCTGATTAAAGTAATACAGTCTATAGCCATTCTCATAGTTTGTTTTTTAGGCATAGAGGCCTGACCATGCAATCTGGGCGTCTGTTTTCTCGGCATGGTTCGAGTTTTAGGCCTTGAAGAAGATGGTGTTGGTTTAATATGCAAGTCATTAGGCCTGAATACACCCTCAGAAGCCGGTGCCTACACAGTGGCTCCAGACCCATCCAAGGTAGAGACATCTGCAGGTTCCACAGTTGAAGCATCTCGCTGCATACCGGACTCCGAATGGGTCTCAGTAGAAGCCTGCGAATCTGAAGTAGCGGGTATCAGGGGCTGCGAAAGCGCCTCACTGAGTACCGGCAAACTGGCGACTAGCTTAGGAGAAGTACCGTCGGCAGCTTTAGACCTAGGTGGCCTGTCTGCCTTTATCTTTGCATTTTTTCGGAATGTCTGTAGTCTGGTTGCTTACCAAAGACATATCTGGATAACTGAACTGAGTATCAAAATATTTAGAAGCGTAAATGTACAGACTACGAATAGTTAGTTGCTTAAATAAGGCATAAAACCGACAGCAAGGTACGTCGTGGTCAGGGCCTAGGCAAGGAATACAGTATAAATGAAAATCTTTATGAAGTATTTGTTTTCACAAGAAATACAATTATTGACTTTTACTGACATCTGTTTAGAGCAAGAAAGTTTCCCCAATGGGGTACATGGCTTTAGTTGAAGACTTCGGTTCTGAAACTCTAAAACGAAAATTTCAGGAGTCGGCCGACCGGCACTTGAACTACTTCAGCTTCGGGCACCGCACGGCAAGAAAGACTGATGTAATGGTGTCGGCTGCATGCTTTATACCGCTGACTACCTGACGTCATGGAAGATGAGACAGCAACCGATGCAGGACCCAAGACTTTGATAATCAGGCCAACTGAGGGGTACTGCAAGCAGATAACCAAAATGTGATGACTGCAACAGTGAAACATGAAAAACATATGGAAACAGACGACCTGCTTTGGCGACCTCTAACGGGAACAGCTGAGAGAAAAGGAGGAGACATCTGAAGAGGAAATATGGACATGGGAAAGAGATTTAACATGATGTAATATTTATGCAAAGGAGAAAGAAAAATTAATCAATAAAAAGAGAGCACCATCAAAGATATTTGAAGAGAAATACAGTAAAAAAAAAAAAATCCAGATATGGAAAACGTTACAATACAAAAAATAAGAAGACAAAGAGGAAAAGTCGAAAAGGAGATTAGTAATGGAGAAGTTAAATAGAAATTGAGGTTACGGAGTACCTGCGAAGTGAAGGATTCAGTGTAGAAAATCTAACTCAGAAAGCACCACAGCAGGGATAGAGGAATAAACCTCCAAATTAAGGAGAAACCAGTGGAAAAGAAAGCAACTAGGCAGTTGCCATATGAGTGCATTTTGAAGCCTTCTACAGGAAACCAGTATAAACGTTCACTTGAAGCTGGACAGCAAGGGAAAGAACAGGAAACTGTGGCAACTCTGACACAATGTTGATGAGTGACAGGCCAGTGACAGTATGACAGAGCAATGGATGGCACAGGACAAAACTGAAGAGAATATGCCACAGGAAGATGCTATAGAACTTTGTAAAGAATGCCCGCAGGAAATGGAGATAAAAAAATGTGCCCTCGGTTCAGAAGAAAACGAGCTGAGAGAAAAGATGCTTTATTAAGATCAACTGAAGAAAAAGACTGCAGAAGGCCAATAAAATACAAAGAGTCACAAGTTTGATAAAACAAATGAACAGAGTAATTAGGACTGTCCATAGAGATCCGTGCACTATAACAGAAATAAACAGGATATATTATTGTGCAGATAAATTAATAACAGATAAAATTCTACCACAAGAACACAGTAAGTAAGGAAAAATGGAAGAAATCAAATACCATCATGGAAGCATCAAACAGAGAAAACTATAAAGTAAGGAAAAAGGGAAGAAATCAAACACCATCATGGAAGCATCAAACAGAGAAAACTATAAAGTAAGGAAAAAGGGAAGAAATCAAACACCAACATGGAAGCATCAAACAGAGAAAACTATAAAGTAAGGAAAAAGGGCAGAAATCAAACACCATCATGGGAGCATCAAACAGAGAAAACTATAAAGTAAGGAAAAAGGGAAGAAATCAAACACCATCATGGAAGCATCAAACAGAGAAACTATAAAGCCACAAGAACACAGTAAGGAAAAAGGGAAGAAATCAAACACCATCATGGAAGCATCAAACAGAGAAACTATAAAGCCACAAGAACACAGTAAGTAAGGAAAAAGGGAAGAAATCAAACACCATCATGGAAGCATCAAACAGAGAAAACTATAAAGTAAGGAAAAAGGGAAGAAATCAAACACCATCATGGAAGCATCAAACAGAGAAAACTATAAAGCCACAAGAACACAGTAAGTAAGGAAAAAGGGAAGAAATCAAACACCATCATGGAAGCATCAAACAGAGAAAACTATAAAGTAAGGAAAAAGGGAAGAAATCAAACACCATCATGGAAGCATCAAACAGAGAAAACTATAAAGTAAGGAAAAAGGGCAGAAATCAAACACCATCATGGAAGCATCAAACAGAGAAAACTATAAAGTAAGGAAAAAGGGAAGAAATCAAACACCATCATGGAAGCATCAAACAGAGAAAACTATAAAGTAAGGAAAAAGGGCAGAAATCAAACACCATCATGGAAGCATCAAACAGAGAAAACTATAAAGTAAGGAAAAAGGGAAGAAATCAAACACCATCATCGAAGCATCAAACAGAGAAAACTATAAAGTAAGGAAAAAGGGCAGAAATCAAACTCCATCATCGAAGCATCAAACAGAGAAAACTATAAAGTAAGGAAAAAGGGAAGAAATCAAACACCATCATAGAAGCATCAAACAGAGAAAACTATAAAGTAAGGAAAAAGGGCAGAAATCAAACACCATCATGGGAGCATCAAACAGAGAAACTATAAAGTAAGGAAAAAGGGAAGAAATCAAACACCATCATGGAAGCAAACAGAAATCAAATACCATCATGGAAGCATCACACAGAGACAACTATAAAGTAAGGAAAAAGGGCAGAAATCAAACACCATCATGGAAGCATCAGAGAAAACTATAAAGCAAGGAAAAAGGGAAGAAATCAAACACCATCATGGAAGCATCAGAGAAAACTATAAAGCAAGGAAAAAGGGAAGAAATCAAACACCATCATGGAAGCATCAAACAGAGAAAATTAGAAGTTATGTACTCACCATAACGTTCCATCTGAGTAGGTGTATTCATTTGTCTGCAACCTGTGGGTTATGGATCCGATATCGGATCCGAACCGGCATAGTTTTCCAGCTATGGATCCAAGCTCTCAGCTCCTCCCCTCACCCATAATGCCCTGCTCTACCCTCATGACCTCAGATCGAGTTTGCCAAAGCAACAATACCCTCAAAAGGGTAACAAGTAATATGCAGGAAACTGAAAGGCCAGGGGGATAGGAGGGCGGGATGGTTGCAGACAAATGAATACACCTACTCAGATGGAACGTTATGGTGAGTACATAACTTCTAATTCTGTAGTAGTATATTCATTTGTCTGCAACCTGTGAGACAGTGTCCCCAGCTACCTGAATCTTGGGCGGCCATCATGGAAGGATATTCCGGAGCACCAGCGGAGCAAAGGATGCTCTACCCTAGATGCAAGATCCAACTTATAGTGGGAAATAAATGTATGAGATGAAGCCCACGTGGCTGCTGCACAAATATCATCTAGAGGAATCCTAGCCTTGAAGGCTGCCGAGGTAGATACTGACCGGGTTGAATGGGCATGAACACCCTCCGGTGCGGGCCTTCCTGACGCTTGATAAGCCAATAAAATGCACTGAGAAATCCAGCGGGACAGAGAAACTTTGGAAATTGGCTTGCCCAAATTGAATTTTGCAAAGGAAATAAACAGCTGGTCGGATTGCCTATGACCAGCTGTCCTGTTGAGATAAAACCTTAGTTGCCTGTGAACATCTAGTGAGTGTAGCCTATATTCACCTTTGTTTTCATACTTAGGGAAGAAAACAGGGAGGTTAATGGATTGATTGATGTTTGCTTCAGAAGCAATTTTAGGAAGGAAGGACGGGTTGGTCCTGAGGAAGACACGGTCCGATAAAAACCAAGTAAGGAGGTTTAGCTGATAAAGCTTGAAGTTCAGACACTCTCTTGGCTGATGTAATGGCTACCAAAAAGGCTGTCTTGTAAGACAAGAATTTGAGATCCACTGTAGCAGCGGGCTCGAAGGGGAGCGGTCAAGGCCTGTAGGACCAAAGAAAGGTCCCAAGGAGGAACTGCTTGCTTTATAGGGGCCTGAGAAGGAAAGTACCCTTAAGAAAGTTTTGCACAATTTGGCTGACATAAGAGGATTAGACTCTTGACCAATGTGATAGTGAGAAATTGCCGCCAGTTGAACTTTGACTGTGGAACTGCTGGCACCATCATTAAAGAGAGAGGTTAGAAAATCAAGCACTACAGGGAGAGGAACCGTGAAGGGATCTAGGCCTTGCCGCTCCGCCCACAGAGAAAGCGTTTCCATTTGCTTGGTAAACCTTTCTAGTGGATGGTTTATGAGCCACCAAAATAGCCTTTACCGGTGAAGAAATACCGAGTCCTTATCAAGAGTGGAACTGGAGCAGCCAAGCGGTCAGCTTCAGGTTGTCCAGGTTCGGAGGAGGAATGCAGGATGGATGGGATATCAGATCCGGAATGGGATCTAGAATCCAAGGAGGATTCACCGAGTGAGACCTTAGGAAGGGAACCAGATCTGTCGAGGCCAGAATGGAGCAATGAGAATCATTCTGCAACCCACCCGAGAGGCTTTCTGAAGAACTTGCAGCATCAGAGGCAGGGGTGGATAGGCATACAGAAGACCGGGTGGCCAAGCATGCACCAGAGCGTCTCTTGGGGTACCTCCGGGAGGAGGTATTAGGCGAAAAAACTGTCGCACTTGGTGTTTGAGGGAGAAGCAAAAGATCGCATGAAGGGGTTCCCCACCGTGCGAATATCGTTCCGCTACTTGACAATTGAGAGACCACTCGTAAGGGGTCAGAATGGTGCGACTGAGCTTGTCCGCTAGGATGTTGGACCGACCGGAATGTGCGTTGCTAGAAAGCGATTGGTGGAGATTGCCCATTCCCAAACTCTCATGGCCTCTCGACAAGAGGGTAAGACCTTGTTCCCCTTGCTTGTTGATGTACCAGACAACAGACATATTGTCCGATTGAATCGCAATTGTTCCCAAGGGAAGAAAGTCCTGAAGTGCTAGCAACGCTAAGAGCACTGCTCTCATCTCTAGGACATTGATATGCAGTAAGGTCTCTGACTCGTTCCGTGCCTTGGACTGTCCGGCCGCAAAGTGCCCCCACCCGAGGCGGAGGCGTCCGTGGTCACCGTGGCGAGAGGGGAGAAGCACAAAATGGGCGACCCTCGTGGAGATCCGGGAGTGGAGCCACCACAAGAGGGACCGCTTGCAAGCCTTGCTGATCGCTATGGGATGATGCATGGGGAGAGCAAGGTATGACCACTGTACTAAGAGCGTCCACTGTAGAATGCGCATATTGAGCCTGGCAAGAGGAAGAAGTGCTATCGAAGCCATGGACCCTAGAGCCCTCAGGACCAACTCCGCTGGAACAGAACATGAATGGAGAATGGCCCGCACCTGGAGCTGCAGATTTAGAACTCTGTCCGCAGTGAGGAAGGCTCGTAAACTCCTTGTGTCTAGTCTGGCCCCTATGAAATCTAAGAGCTGAGTGGGTGCCAGGTTGGACTTGTTTGTATTTATTGTGATGCCCAGAAATGGAGCAAGATGGAGAAAGGAGTCTCGCCGAGAGAAGTAGATGCCTTGTTGGGGCGGTGAGGAGCCAGTCGTCCAGGTAGGGAAAGACCTGCACCCCTGAAGCCTCAGGTGGGCCGCTACCACTGCTAGTACTTTGGTAAACACCCTGGGGGCTGTGGTGAGACCAAAGGGAAGGACCCGGAACTGGTAGTGACTGGCTCCCAGCCGGAGGCGGAGAAACCTCCTGGAGCGTCTGTCCATTAGGATGTGGTAGTACGCGTCCTTGAGATCTATCGAGCACATCCAGTGGCCTTCTCCCAGAAGGGGGAGAATAGATTGTAGAGTGACCATTCGAATTTTTCTTTGGGGACTGCCAGATTCAAGAGAGAGGTCTAGGATTGGTCTTAGTTCCCCGTCTTTTGGCACTAAAAAGAACCTGGAGTAGAACCCTGATCCGATCTGGTCTGGGGGAATGGGCTGGATGGCTCTTTTCTCTAGCAGATGGCCAATTTCTGCCAAAGCGGCCTCCCTTTGACCGGGTGGTACGCCTGGGAGGGACTTCATCTTTGGAAGGTGAAGGAAAGGAATGCGATATCCCTGGATATGATTTGGAGAACCCAGCGGTCCGATGTTATGGACTCCCATGCCGCTAGGTGCCAACGTCCCGACTGCCTCCAGAGTAGAGCAGTCGGGCAACCCTCAGGGTTGCTGCTGGCCGTTCAGAGAAAGGTTCCTGGACCGAAGTTTCTGGGAGCCCTCTGCCTCTAGGGCGGCGTCCTCCCTGTCCTCCTCTGCCACGGAAGGACTGGTTGTCCGGAGCAGGCTGGGACTGCTGCGACTTCGGAACCATCTTCTTCTGACCCTTTTGGTTCCTAGAATAGGGCCTCTGGGGTGCAGAGGCGGATTCCGACGGCAGACAGCGTCTTCCGTCCTTCGCTCTGGGTCAACGCCTACCATGAACGGTCTTGCCAAACAGAGCAGAACCATCAAAGGGCGCTCGCAAACGACGCCTTGAAGGGCTCAGAAAATCGAGTGGCGGAGCCAGGCCTGACGCCTAGTGACCAGTCCTGTGCCCGCAGCTCTAGCGGCGCCCGTAGCATGGGAGAGTAGCCGCATAGAAGTATTGTGACTGACCTAAGAGTGGCCATTTTGGTGGAGTGCAGAGCTCTGTCCTCCTCCGAAATGGACTCAGGGGGATGCAGCGACTTTAATAAGGTCTCGCTGCATCAATTACATGTGCCAAATAGTTCAGCGCCTTACCGAAGGTCGAACTGAACATCCGCTTCCCAAGCGGTCCATCATCCGAGACTCCTTGCTCGGTGGGTGGACTGAGGGACTCTCCTGAGCCAGTTCCCTCTTTGGGGCCGCCGCCGTCAACATGGCATCTACAGGAGGCCCTTACTCCAATGGGTCCTGTCAGAAGGCGGGCTAAGGATTCTATCAGGTCTTTGGGATTGGCTCCACGGTGTCCGGTTCCTTCCACGCCCTGGTGGTAATAAGGTCCACCAGGGGTCGGCAGGGGACACCCAAGAGGTAGACGGGCCCGCTTCAATGCCTCCAAGAACACAGACTCATCCGAGGAAGACTTGGGGCAGACCACCCCTAATATGGAGCATTTCCATGATGTCTCCAAAGGAGACATCCTCGGGGTGACCGTGGGGAGCCTTCCTTCCTCCAAGTCCGTGTCTTCAGTGAGAGACTCAGGGAGTCAATGTGCCTCCTTTGCGTATGCTTGAGGAGCCTCCTCTGGGGGCTGTCAGAGGAGTCCTCGCAAGCAGCAATTTGCTCCATGGGAGCAACTTGGGGCACAGAAACGGGCTGTCCCAGGGGCCGGATGGTGGAAGCCTGACCCAGTGCAGAGGGAGCGCGGAGCCGGAAGCAAGTGCCGGGGTCCGAGACCCTCAACAGAGCCCTCTCCACTACATCAAAAGCCGAAGGGAGCCGACCACCAAAGGATCCGACAATCGGCTCCCCTCGGATCCGAAGAGTGGATCGGAGCCGGCGCGAAGCACCGGATCGAAGGACAGTGCGCCCGACACAGGCGGCGCGGAGCACTGATCCCCGGATCCGGCTCGGATCCAGGCTCCGAGATCGGGTCCGACGCACTGAGGGCATGGTCGGATCCGTACCAAGTACCATCGGCTCGACCTCCCCGGCTCAGCTGCTCGGCTCAGTTGCTCCGAACCCGGAAGCGGGTCGGAGAAGGAGCAATAGGCTTAAAAGGGTGTTGAGCTCCCCGAGGGGGAGGCAAGAGCACTCCCATCTGCATCTGGGCCTGGATGAACCTTCTCATCATCCGGTCCAGATCTGCATCAAAGGCTATGGGTAGATCTCGGCGAGGCTACCGAGGTAGGCCTGGAATGCCTCCTCGATAGCCTCGGGAGATCGGGTCTCCTCCTCCTCAGGACCCGGTGAGAAGCACACAGGTGACCGGAGCCGAGAAGGAGGAGACCGCCAGGAAGCCGGGAGAAGCCCGCTTGGCTGGCGGGCCGAAACAGAGGTCTCGCCCGCCTTGTGGGTGCTTCTCCTCCGGTCCTTTTAGATGCATCCCTCTCCTGTCCTGAAGCGGGAGTTTGAGTCCCAGTAGCAGGAGGGGTGCCACAGTGGGAACAACTGCAGCCGCAGGAGTCCCGAAGGAGCGGAGGTCGGAGCCGAGTCCGCGGTAAAAGACCCGCCAAGACCAGCTTGGACCTCCGCTCCCTCAGTGCCCTGGGGTTGAACCCTGCACAAATGGAACAACCAGATGTGAGGTGTTCAACCCCAAGACACTAACACACCGAGTGTGGCCATCAGCCGGTGAGAGCTTATGGCCACACTCGAGCATTTAGAAAATATTGACTTAGGCTGATCAGCCATAGTCAAAGTTAAGCTAAAGTTACCAAAAGTAACCTAAAACAACAAAAAAGAAGCACACAGGCCTCACACACACTCACGCACCAGCGAGGGGAGGAATAAAAATTACTACAAAAAATTAAAATTAAACTGAAAACAGTCAATACTTATAGGAAACCTACAACTTTCACACAACAAAAGTTAAAGAAGGCAAAAAAATTCTATTTTTGAACAAGAAAAATCCACTTAGCTGAGAGCTATGAAATCCACATCTAGTTACCAGCGCGGCAAACAAGATCTGAGGTCATGAGGGTAGAGCAGGGCATTATGGGTGAGGGGAGGAGCTGAGAGCTTGGATCCATAGCTGGAAAACTATGCCGGTTCGGATCCGATATCGGATCCATAACCCACAGGTTGCAGACAAATGAATATCCTACTTCAGATCTTTTAGTTATGTACTTACCATAACTTTAGATGTTTGGGATCCATCTCGCCTACATTCTGTACTGATGGGCTCGGAGCCGATCCTCGGCTCCGACTCGGCACACTTTGCTATAGAGCGAAGCCTCTCACTGGCTGAGCTATTCACTATCCCAGGATGCACCACCACTACTTCCCCAGATCTTGTTTGTCCGCACTCATGCACACATACATAACTGTTTATATAACATTGCCAGATGTTTCAAGATGAAACAGGATTCGGATCTTCTGATCTCCAAGGCAGGGGGAAGGAGGGTGGGTTATTGGGAATGTAGGTGAGATGGATCCCAAACATCTAAAGTTATGGTAAGTACATAACTAAAAGATGTTATGTGATCCTATCTCGCCTACATTCTGTACTGATGGGACAGCGTCCCTAGCACCTAATTCCTGGGTGGCTCACTGGAAAACACTCCTGAGCACTGTGGAACCAAATGAAGCTCGCCCCCGAGATGCCACATCCAATTTGTAGTGGGAGATGAAGGTGTGCGGGGAAGACCATGTAGCCACAGCACAAATGTCACTAATGGCAAGCTTAGAATGGAATGCTATTGAAGTAGCCATAGCCTTTGTAGAATGAGCTTTGACAGAGGTCGTAAGCTCTTTATTAGAATAAGCTTGAGTAATACAGTCCCTGATCCATTTGGCAATAGTGACCTTAGTGACGGCTTTGCCCAATTTATTATCCGAAAAGGACACAAACAATTGATCTGTTTTCCGTGTTTGTTGGGTCCTGTCTAAATAAAAACGCAATTGCCTGTGAACATCCAATGTGTGGAAGATGTATTCCGCTTTGTTTGAGTACTTTGGAAAGAAAACTGGAAGTTCTAGTGACTGTTGCAGGCAAAAACTGGAACAAACTTTAGGGATAAAAGATGGATTAAGCCTGAGGGATACTCTATCTTTGTGAAAAACCAGGTACGGTGGTTTTACAGATAGAGCTTGAAGCTCTGAAACCCTTCTGGCAGAAGTAATTGCGACCAGAAAGGCAGTTTTCCAAGAAAGAAGTTTCAAATCACATGTTGCTGCCGGTTCAAAGGGGGAGGAGGTTAAGGCACGTAATACCACCTCGAGATCCCACGGAGGAGCAGGATGAGAAATCGGAGGTTGTAGAAGCGCAGCACCTTTCATGATGGTTTTACACAATCTGTTGCTCATTAAAGGTGGGTTTATAGATTCATGAAAATTGGAAATAGCTGCCAATTGGACCTTGATGGTAGAGACTGAAGAACCTTGACTGAATAGGGAAGTTAGAAATTTCAGGACTTCTGATACCGGAACAGTGATGGGATCCAGACCCCAGAGTTGAGCCCAAATAGCAAATCTCTTCCATTTGCTAGTATACAATTTCTTAGTGGCAGACTTGTGGGCCGAGGATAAGATATGTATGACTTCCGGGTCTAAAGTATGATTCCTGACTATAGTCGGAAGAGGAGCCGCCAAGCTGTTAACTTCAAAGTGTGAAGGGACTGGTGGAGTTGTCCTGACTGATGAATTAATAGGTCTGGAATCTGATCCAGGAACCATGGACCGTCCAGTGCATATTTCCGAAGATAGGGGAACCATATCTGATGAGGCCAGGAAGGGGCAACTAAAATCATTTTGCTCCCCAAGTGAGACGCCTTTTGGATCACTCTGGGAAGGAGGGGAACTGGAGGGAAGGCATATAGCAAGCCGGTGGGCCAAGGATGGGCTAATGCATCCATAGGACTCTCCCCCAGAGCTGGAGTGAGAGAGAAGAACTTTCTGCACTTCGCGTTCAGCGGGGTTGCGAAAAGGTCGCAACAAGAAGTTACCCATCTGCTGAAGATCTGAGTTGTCACTGCATTGTTCAGAGACCACTCGTGAGGAGAGAGAATAGTTCTGCTTAGTCTGTCGGCTATCACGTTGGATTTCCCAGGGATATGAGTCGCTACCAGAAAACGTTTGGTCGCCACTGCCCATTCCCAAACTCTCATGGCCTCTCTGCAAAGGGGGTAGGATCTGGTCCCTCCCTGTTTGTTCAGATACCAGACTACTGACATGTTGTCGGAGTGAATGGCAATTACGTCCTGAGGGAGGTAATCGTGGAGGGCTTGTAGAGACAGAAACACCGCCCTCATTTCTAGAATGTTGATATGAAGAAGACTCTCATCGGGATGCCAATTGCCTTGGACTGACCTGCCCAGGTAATGCCCCCCCCCACCCCGTCTGGGAGGCGTCCGTCGTCAATGTGGCCATAGGAGGAGGTGGAACAAATGGTCTCCCCTGATCTAGATTGGAGGGCACCAGCCACCAGCGAAGGTCCCGTTTGCAGGTTTCAGTGATTCGTATGAGGTGACTGAGGGGGAGATCCTGAAAGGACCACTGTGTTGATAGGAGCCACTGGAGAATTCTCATATGCAATCTTGCTAAAGGGACTAGGAGAACAGTGGCCGACAGAGCCTAATAGCTGCAGGACCATCCTGGCTGGAGCTTTGGATCTGAGAAGCAAGGCTTGGACTTGAGCCTGTATAGTCTGTATCCTTTCTGTAGGAAGATAGACCCGCATTTGGTTTGAGTCTATCTCTACTCCGATGAACCTTATGCGTTGAGATGGCAGCAACACAGACTTTGGCCAATTGAAGGCGATTCCAAGGGAAGTGCCTAGTGATATGGTGGCTTGTAGGTTCTGCAATAGTAGACGCCTGGAGGTGGCAGTTAGAAGCCAGTCGTCCAGATACGGAAACACCTGGAATCCTAGACTCCTCAGGTGAGCAGTCACGACCGCCAAACATTTGGTGAACACCCTGGGGGCTGTGGTGAGACCAAAGGGCAGTGCGCAGAACTGAAAATGACTGTCTCCCAGGCTGAAGCGCAAATGTCTCCTGGACGCCTGATCTATCAAAATGTGATAATAGGCGTCCTTGAGATCTATATGGAGCACATCCAAACACCTTTCTCCAGCAGTGGAGAATGGATTGTAAGGTGACCATTCGAACTTGGACTTTTTGACTGATCGATTTAGGATACTGAGATCCAAAATGGGCCTAAAGTCCCCGGTCTTTTTTGGCACCAAAAAGAATCTTGAGTAAGTCCCCAATCCGATCTGGTCTGCGGGCTGCGGTTGGATGACTCCTTTGAAGCAGCTTTGAGATTTCTAAGGCTGCGATTTCCGCTGACTGGGTGGCGGGTCCGGGATTTTTTTGGACGGCGGTGGAGGGTGTGAAAAGGGGATGGCGTAACCTCCAGCGATGATTCGAAGCACCCATCGGTCCTGAGTGATACCTTCCCAGGCTTTTAGGTGCCTCGAAAAATGACCCCCGACTGGCTCGAGCTGCACAGTCGGGCAATCCTTCAGGGATTGTGGAAGGCTGAAGAGCCACGAAAGGACTCGCAGTCTCCAGTGTTGCGGGGGCCTCTGCCGCCTCTGGGACAGCATCTTCCAGAAAAATTTCCCCCTCCTCTGCCTCTAGAAGGGGATCGCCCTGCTGAGGGATAAGACTTCTGGGATTTACGGAACCACATTTTCCCTCCTCTTTAGCCTTGGGATAAGGCCGAAAGGGAGTGGAAAATCGTGCCCCTACGGCAGTCAAAGTCTTACCTTCTTGCTCGCAGCGGGTCAATGTGTCCTTTACCTTGGGTCCAAACAAAGAGGACTCATCAAAGGGAGCATCGGCAAAGGAAAACTTAAAGGCTTCCGCAAAATGACACAGGCGGAGCCAGGCTTGCCTCCGTAGAGCAACACCCGTACCCGCCGCTCTACTCGCCCCCTCGGCTACATATGAAATGAGCCTCATGGACGAGTTTGATACTGATGACAGCGTAGCCAACTGAGAGCCAACCGTCTGGGCCAGCTGCTCAGGTAGGTTACCCAACAGGGTATCTGAAAGCTCCTTGATCAGATCCCTTTGAAATCTGGTGAAGTGCGTCAAATAGTTCAGGGACCTTAAGGTAAAGGCCGCTGAACTGAGGGTGCGCTTCCTGTACCGGTCCATGCTCCTAGACTCCTTATTAGGAGGATGGATGGACGTCGAAGCCTCTGCTACATCTTGTTGGGTAGCAGATGCCACCACCCAACCCCCCCAAAAAATTTTTTT
>NC_056743.1:332087607-332109680 GCF_019279795.1 Protopterus annectens
TCGGTTCCGATGGTCTGATCGGAGCAGACTCAGATACTTCCAATACCTCGGCTCCAGACGGAGCCGAGGGAACCACTGAAATAGTAGTTCGAGTCTCATCGGCTCCAGCCAGAGCCGATGTTGTAGTAGACTTCGATGTCTTAGGTGTCGACTCAGTAGCTGGAGTCGAAGACCTAGAAGCCTTAGAAGGTTTGCCCGAAGAAACAGTCGGGGGACCCTCAGGCTTTAGCAAGCCCCGTAAAATGAGCTTGTTCTTTCTTTCCTGCAGGACTCTAGGGCTGAAGCCATGGCATACAGCACAAGAGTCCTGCAGGTGTAAAGGTCCCAGGCAGTACACACAAGAAGTGTGACCGTCTGTCAGAGACATTTTCTGACAGCACGAGTCACACTTCTTGAAGCCTGAGACCTTCGAATCCTTGGACATTTCAAGGAACAAGTGCAACCAAACACAACACAAACACACCGATTACACTATACACTAAATAACAGTAACTTAAATTAAATAAAATTATTCTAGTTTAATAAAAGTCCCTACAGAAAAACACACACACTCCAAGGGAATGGGAGGGCCCGAAGGCCTAAGGGAAGAACTATAAGTTCTTCTGGTAAAAAAAGGATGAAGAACAAGGAGGAAGGGATACAAATCCTTTAAGATAAGGGAATACTGATTGGAAAACTAGTTTAAAGGGTTTTAATAAACTTTTTTAAAACCATTTCCTACACTAACCTGAAGCCGGTGAAGCAACATGTCTCGATAGCTGTAGCGGCAAATGAGATCTGAGGTAATACCGCCTAGCATTGTGGGATATAAGGGGAGCCTCGAGCCGGTGGAACCAACTCTCGAGCTTTTAGAGTGGCCGAGTCGGAGCCGAGGTCGGCTCCGAACCCATCCAGCAAGAATGAAGGCGAGAAAGACAACTTAACATCTTCGGTTTACAGTGATGTGCAAAAGTTTTGACTGCAAGGTTTTCTCCAGAATGGACATGGAAACTGAGCCAGGGCCAAATTAGCCTCACAAAACAACTACCAACTACAGGTTTAGAGGGACCAGGTGACAGATTGCCACTGCCTCCTGATTTGCCCTGCTCATGGCAAAACTAAAGGCTTAGAGGGACCATATATGAGAGACTGCCACCGTCACTGGCTTCTTATTTGCCCTTCTCATGGTAAGCTCACTTTTCCATTTCACTTTGTTTCTATAAGGGGACATCTCAAATAAATGCCACAGGTGGGTCATCCAACTCTGTGACCTTCTGGAGGGGACTTCTGGCTTCTTTTATGCACCAGACAACTAAACAGCCTCCCTTCGTTTGAAGGTTTTCTTACTAAAACACAGTTTAAACAGATCAGCAAGACACATTATTACAAGGTCTATGCAAACAAGACACTGCAAGTGAACATCTGTGTGGAATCTGATACCCACACACAAAATTAAAGGTTTTGCCAAATATAAATACAAAAACAGCTAACCTTAACTTCAACAGTGGAAAGGGTACTTCTCAGTTGTGCTCTGGAAATTCTGACCTAAACACTAAAATAACTCATGTTGTCAAGTACACAGTGGTCGACTGTCACTATAAACCACAAGGAAAAATGATGGCACAGGTGCCTCCTTCTTACACAGGAAAAGTACAGTTTTGTACCTACCATAAATGTAGATGTCCGATAGGTATGCATCTGCAGTCCTAACAAATGGGTTTTTCTGCCTTAGGCAGCCCTTCGGTCGGCCGGATTCCAAAGTCTGGGTCTGGCCTCGGCTGATGTCGCACTTCACCCGACGTCATAGCTGCTAGGGTATAAAGGCATCAGCAGACACCATTTTCCTCAGTGTTTCTTGCCCCAGATGCCAGGTGCCCTCTAGGAAGGCTACATTTGGATAAATGCAGATAATTCCAAACAGAAGAAAGCAAAAAATATATATACATATATACATACAAACAAATACACCATAATAGATTCCCCCAGCTAGCTAAAAGAGGGGTAAGTACCCTAGGAATATCACAGAGGGGAAGGAGGGTGGGTAATCCTGACTGCAGATGCATACCTATCGGACATCTACATTTATGGTAGGTACAAAACTGTACTATGTCCTTCAAGGATGCATCTGCAGTCCTAACAAATGGGTAGAATACCATAGCTAATCTGGGGGAGGAGGCACTAAGATAATGATGGTGTAGTTAAGATCCTTGTAAAACAGCAGTTGCAAAACCTGCTCGGGATCTGGAGTATAAAGGAAGATTATAATGCTTGGCAAATGTATGCACGGAGCTCCAAGTAGCAGCTTCTAGAATGTCTTTGGTAGCCACTCCTCGTAGGAAAGCTGTAGTGGTGGCTGTAGCTCTTGTGGAGTGAGGCCTGATATTTTCAGGAGTTGTCTTTCCATGAAATGAGTAGCAGAATCGAAAGCAATTTCCTATACATTTTGAAATTGTCTGTTTTGAAATTACTTTTCCTTGCACTCCTGTTGCATATGCTACCAGAAGCTGGTCAGTTTTTCTGCTGTTCTTGGTTCTGTCCAGATAGTAGCGCAGTTGTCTGTGTACATCCAAGGTGTGTAGTAGTTTTTCCCCCCTGTTCTGTGGGTTGGGGAAGAATGTAGGTAAATGTATGGCTTGATTCAAGGATACCCTGGATACCACCTTTGGCATAAAAGTAGGATTGGTTCTCAGAGACACTCTATCCTGATGGAAGATAAGGAAAGGCTGCACTGCCATTAATGCCTGTAACTCAGATACCCTTCTTGCTGAAGTGATTGCTAGCAGGAAAGCAGTTTTCAAGATAAGAACTGTAAGTCTGCTGTTGCTGCTGGTTCAAAAGGCGGAAGTGTTAACTTTTCTAGCACAAAATTGAGATCCCATGCCGGTAAACGTGCTTTTCTTGGAGGCTTTACATTTTTGATCCCTCTCAAAAATTGTCTGAGGAGAGGATGAGAGAAGACCGGAGGATCCATGTTGTACTCTGCTGAAATTGCTGATGCATGTATCTTAATGGAAGATTAGGACAGGCCATTGTGGAACAGTTCTGCTAAGTATTCCAGGATGTGTGCTAGGTTTGCTAGTGTGACATTTTCCCCCTTTTTGGCACTCCAAATGAGGAATCTTTTCCATTTGGCTGAATATGTTTTCCTTGTGGAAGGTCTGCGAGCCTCCAGGATAATGTCCTTGACCCTCGAGATAAATCAAGTTGATTTTGTTTTATGCAATTTTCCAAGCAGTTAGCTGTAGTGTTTTTAAGTTTGAATGCAGGGTCTTGTAATTGTTCTGCGTTAGAAGTAAAGGACAGAGGTAGATGCCATGAATGCGTCCGAGACATGCTTCTCAGTAGCGGGTACCAATGTTGCCTTGGCCAGTCTGGAGCTATCAGAATTGCCTTTGGCTGTTCCTCTCTGATCTTCAGTAGAACTTTGTACATCAAAGGAAGAGGTGGAAAGGCATATACTGTCAGGTCCTTCCAGCTGAAAGAAAGGGAGTCCACCCTCCAGGCAAGGGGGTGGAATACTCTTAAGCAAAATTTCTTCAGTTGGTGGTTGTGTGGGGAGGCAAACAGGTCTATCTCTGGCCTTCCCCATTTCTCTGTTATGGTTTTGAAAATATCCGGATGCAGCATCCATTCGTGAGCATCCGTGGTAGTTCTGCTTAAGCTGTCTGCTAGTGAATTCTCTTTTCCTGGTACAAATCTGGCCTGCAGTTGGATGTTGAGATTCAGGGCCAAGTTCCACAGGTCCATTGCCGTCCGGCATAGAGGGTATGAATGTGTGCCTCCCTGTTTGTTGATGTACCACATGACTGTGGTATTGTCCGTCCTTATCAGCAGGTGTCCTTGCTGGATGAATGGTCTGAATGCCTCGATTGCATGTTTCACTGCCAGCATCTCCTTTAGATTTATGTGTAGATTTAGCTGGTCTTGTGACCATAGGCCTTGGATGCACTTGTCTTCCATGTGTGCCCCCCCAGCCTAGGTCTGAGGCGTCCGTGGTGATGGTCTGTCTTGGATGTGGTTTGTGGAAAGGCAGTCCTCTGTTTATCTGACAGGCCTGGGCCCACCACAGGAATTCTTTTTTCAGGCATGGAATGATTGGTATCTGGGCTTCCAGACTGTGTCTGTGTTGAGACCATACATTCTTTAGGTACCATTGTAACTTTCTCTTATGCAGCCTGGCATGTGGGATCAATATTATGCAGGATGCCATGTAACGCAGGGCCTGCAGGACTTTCCTTGCAGTAAGCTGAGTTTGTCTTGTTAAGGCCATGAAATAGACTGGTAGTTGCTTTTGTTTTTCCTCTGTGAGAAAAGCCATCCGAGTTATTGTGTCCAGTTCTGCACCCAAAAATGTTATCCTTTGGGATGGCACTAGTCTTGATTTTTGTATGTTGACTGTGTATCCCAGGGCTTGCAGCAGTTGTATGACATTGGCCAAATCCTTTATTAATTTTGTCTTCTTGTCCGCTTGTATTAGGCAGTCGTCCAGGTATGGGTAGATTTGAATTCCCTGAAGCCTGCAATGAGCAATAACTGATGCCAGGCATTTCGTGAATACTCTGGGCAGTAGATAAGCCAAAGGGCAATGCTGAGAATTGATAATGCTCTGATCCTGCAAGAAATCTGAGGTGTCTTCTGCAATCTGGTCGTATAGGGACGTGCAGGTATGCCTCCTTGAGATCTAGAGTCACCAGCCAAGACTCCTTGCCCAACATGGGAAGAAGTTGCTGTAGGGTCAGCATTTTGAATTTTGGAACAATGAGGTATGTGTTCAGTGCGGACAAATCGAGAATAGGCCTCCATTGATTTTCTTTTCTTGGTACAAGGAATAGTCTGGAGTAAAATCCTTGGCCTTGTTCCATAGATGGTACCTTTTCTATTGCTCTCATCCTTAGTAAACTGCTGATTTGTTTTAGAGCCTCTGATGTCTGGCTTGGTGGAAGGTTTGGCATTCCTCTCTTTTTTTGGTAGAGTGTGGAAGTGAAACCTGTAGCCTCTGTCTATTGTTTGTAAAGTCCATTTGTCTCCTGTAATACAATGCCAGTTTCTTGAGAATAAGGCAAGCTTTCCGCCCAAGGGTGCTTCCAGTTGTTCCCTGGTAGGCGGAATCAGAGCCAAGTCATTGTGTTTGTCCTGTAGAAGTGGTTGCAGTCGCATCTGTGGCGGCACTTCTTTGGTTGGCAGGTTGCCACTGACGACCCCTGTAGGCACCCCTAGATTGACCTCTGCCTCTTGGGCGTCTATTTCTGCCTCTCTGTGGTCTGGAGGTGTCTGGAAAGGACCAATTCTTTGAAGGCCAATTTCTGCTAAACCTTGGAGGTTGGACCTGCAAAAAATCCTTGACTGTTTGGACAGATTTTGCTTTCTCTTCCACTTTCTTTAGAACCTCCTGTGTAGGGGAGCCAAACAAACTTCGCTTCTCCATAGGGGCATCCAGGAGCTTAGACTTAACATGGTCTGGGTAAGGATTGTTCTTTTAACCAGGCATGCCTTCGAATCACTGCTCCAGTCATAGCTGATCTAAATGAAGCCTCCAGTGCATCATATCCACATTTTAAGAAATGATTACTGACCTGCTGAGAATTGTGTACCAAATCCTGAAGGGACTTACGGTCTAAAGGTTCAGGAGAGGCCAGCTTTTTATTCAGTTGATCTAACAAAAATTCCTGGTACTGAATCATGTGAAATTGACAGTTTAAAGCCCTGGCAGAAAGAGTAGCAGATGTATAAACCTTTTTACCCCATCTCTCTAATGCTCTAAATTCTCTTTCAGATGGAAGTGGGTTTTTGGCAGAGGCAGCTGCAACACCTTTAGGGCCCTGAGAAATGGTTTCCGGGTCTGCAGCATGAGCTTTATACAAGTGGTAGTGAGAATCCGGGACCCTGCAGTATCTGTCAGGCTTTGCAGGGGCCGGGGGAAGAGAATCAGGGGCAGTACTGGCATCATTGTATGCATCAACAACTGAAAGTACAGGTGGAATGGCTAAAGGCCTATGCTGTGGCAAGTGTAAAAAAGTCCTTAGCCTTTTCCTAGAATCAGAAAAATCCTGACCCTGCCATTGGAAGTGTTCCCTCATAGAGTGTAGGGTTTCCCCAAAAGAAAATTCTTCTGGAGGTGAGGCAGAAGGAATGGAGCCTTCTGCATCAGAATCCTCATAAGGAGAGTACGGGCCTTCCTGATGGTCCGATACATCTGAACCATCCGAGGAGTAGTCAGAGGACAGAGGTTCAGGGGGTTCAGTCCTAGGCCTCTTATCAGGAGGGGGTTGAGAGGCCCTATCTGGGTGAGGATGGAATCCCCTGATCAAAGAAATAAGGTCCTCAGCAAGGCTGAGAATCTGGGAACTAGAGGTAGGCCTGTGAGAGGGAGCTTTTGAAGGTAAGGCCTTGGAAAGTTTGGCTGCTTTAGCCCTGGAAAAGGCCTTGATAGACATAGAAGCAGGGGGTCTAGCTGCCCCACGTGCAGGAGTAGAGATGTCCAACGGAATAGTGTCAGACAAAGTACAGTTTTGTACCTACCATAAATGGAGATGTCCGATAGGCATGCATCTGCAGTCCTTACAAATGGGTTGTCCTGTCGTCAGGCAGCCCTTCGGTCGGCCGGATTCCAAAGTCTGGGTCTGGCCTCGGCTGGTGTCGCACTTCACCCGGCGTCATAGCTGCAGTTCTTCGGGTATAAAGGCATCAGCCGACGCCATTTTCCTCAGTGTTTCTTGCCCCAGATGCCAGGTGCCCTCTAGGAAGGCTAAATTTGGATAAATGCAAATGGTTCCAAATAGTAGAGAGCAAACAAAAAATAAGCATGTATGTACATATATACAAACAAATACACCATAATAGATTCCCCCAGCTAGCTACAAGATGGGCAAATACCCTAGGAGTACCACAGAGGGAAGGAGGGTGGGTAATCCTGACTGCAGATGCATGCCTATTGGACATCTACATTTATGGTAGGTACAAAACTGTACTATGTCCTTCAAGGATGCATCTGCAGTCCTTACAAATGGGTAGAATACCATAGCCAAACTGGGGAGGAGGAGAAATAAGATTATGGTGTAGTTAAGATCCCTTGCAAAACAGCAGTGGCAAAACCTGCTCGGGATCTGGAGTATAAAGGTAAATTATAATGCTTGGCAAATGTATGCACGGAGCTCCAAGTAGCAGCCTCTAAAATGTCTTTGGTAGCCACTCCTCGTAAAAAAGCTGTGGTAGTGGCTGTAGCCCTTGTAGAGTGAGGCCTGATGTTTTCTGGAGTTTTCTTCCCATGGTAGGAGTAACAAAATCTAATGCAATTTCCTATCCACTTAGAGATTGTCTGTTTTGAAATTGCTTTCCCTTCCATTCCTGTTGCATATGCTACCAGTAGCTGGTCAGGTTTTCTGTTGCTCTTGGTCCTGTCCAGGTAGTAACGTAATTGTCTATGTACATCCAAGGTATGCAACAGTCTTTCTCCCCTGTTCTGTGGGTTGGGGAAGAATGTAGGTAGGTGGATAGCTTGATTTAAAGATACCCTGGAGACCACCTTTGGCATAAAAGTAGGATTAGTTCTCATGGACACTATCTTGATGGAAGATCAGGAAGGGCTGTACTGCCATTAATGCCTGTAACTCAGATACCCTTCTTGCTGAAGTGATTGCAAGCAGGAAAGCAGTTTTCCATGATAAGTATTGTAATTCTGCTGTTGCTGCTGGTTCGAAAAGGAGGTAGTGTCAATTTTTCTAGCACAAAGTTCAAGTCCCATGCTGGCAATGGTGGCTTCCTAGGTGGTTTTACATTTTTAATTCCTCTCAGAAACTGCCTGAGCAGAGGATGTGAGAAGACTGGAGGATCCAAGTTGTATTCTGCTGAAATGGCTGATGCAGGAATCTTAATGGAAGAATAGGACAGGCCGTTGTGGAAGAGCTCTGCCAAGTATTCCAGGATGTTAGCTATGTTTACCAGTGACACATTCTCTCCTTTTGCTGTACTCCAAATGAGATATCTTTTCCATTTTGCTGAATAATTTTTTCTTGTTGAGGGTCTGCGAGCCTCTAAGATAATGTCTTTAACCCTTTGAGATAAATCTGGGTTATTTGGTCTTATGCAATGTTCCAGGCAGCCAGCTGCAGTGTTTTCAGGTTTGGATGCAGGGTTTTGAAATTGTTCTGTGTTAACAGCAAGGGAACTAGGGGCAGAGGCCATATTTGTTCCCCGAGACATACACCTCAGTAATGGGTACCAATGTTGCCTTGGCCAGTCTGGAGCTCTCAGGATGATCCTTGGACGGTCTTCTTTGATCTTCAATAGCACCTTGTGCATCAAAGGAAGAGGTGGGAATGCATATGCTGTCAGGTTTTTCCAACGGAAAGATAGGGAGTCCACTTTCCAAGCAAGTGGGTGGTACGTCCTTGTGCAGAATTTTTTCAGTTGGTGATTGTGTGGGGATGCAAATAAGTCTATTTCTGGTAGTCCCCATTTCCTTGTAATGGTTTTGAAGATGTCCGGATGCAGCATCCATTCGTGGGCATCCGTGGTAGTTCTGCTTAGGATGTCTGCTAGTATATTTTCTTTTCCTGGCACAAAAATTGCTTGTAACTGAATGCTGAAGCTCAGTGCCACATTCCAGAGGTCCATTGCCATCCGGCATAGAGGGTATGAATGTGTGCCTCCCTGTTTGTTGATGTACCACATAACTGTGGTGTTGTCCGTCCTTATCAGCAGTTGACCCTGTCGAAGAAATGGTCTGAATGCCTGAATTGCCAGTTTACTGCCAGCATTTCCTTTTGATTTATGTGTAGGTGCAGCTGGTCTTGAGTCCATAAGCCTTGTATGCACTTGTCCAGCATGTGTGCCCCAACCGAGGTCTGAAGCGTCTGTTGTGATGGTCTGGCTTGGTTGAGTGCTGTGGAAGGGCAGTCCCTTGTTTGTTTGACAGGCCTGAGCCCACCATTGGAATTCTTGCTTCAGGCATGGAATTATTGGAATTTGGGTTTCTAGGCTGTGCTTGTGCTGAGACCATAAATTCCTTAGGTACCACTGTAACTTTCTCATATGTAGTCTGGCATGTGGAATCAATATTATGCAGGATGCCATGTAACTGAGAGCTTGCAGGACTTTTCTTGCTGTTAGCTGGTTCTGCTTTGTTAATGCCATGAAGTAGAAAGGGAGTTGCTCCTGTTTTTCTACTGTCAGGAATGCCATTTGTTTTGATGTGTCCAGATCTGCACCCAAGAAGGCTATCCTTTGGGATGGTATCAGCCCTGACTTTTTTATATTGACTGTGTATCCCAGGGCTTGTAGTGGATGAATGACCCTTTGCAAATCTTTTGTTAATTTGCTTTTGTTGTCCGCTTGTAACAGGCAGTCGTCCAGGTAAGGGTAAATTTGAATTCCCTGAAGCCTGCAATGAGCAATTACTGATGCCAGGCATTTCGTGAATACTCTGGGCGCAGTAGATAAGCCAATGGGCAATGCTGAGAATTGATAATGCTCTGATCCTGCAAGAAATCTGAGGTATCTTCTGCAATTTGGTCGTATGGGGACGTGCAGGTATGCCTCCTTGAGATCTAGAGTTACCAGCCAAGACTCCTTGCCCAGCATGGGAAGAAGCTGCTGTAGGGTCAGCATTTTGAATTTTGGAACAATGAGGCATGTGTTTAAAGCGGACAGGTCGAGAATAGGCCTCCATTGGTTTTCTTTTCTTGGTACCAGGAAAAGTCTGGAGTAAAATCCTTGCCCTTGTTCCATAGATGGTACCCTTTCTACTGCTCTCATCCTTAGTAAGTGAGATATTTGTTCTAGAGCTTCTGTCTTCTGATTTGGAGGTAGGTTTGGCATTCCTCTCTTCCTTGGTAGAGTATGGAAGTGAAACCTGTAACCTTGGTCTATTGTCTGTAAAATCCATTTGTCTCCTGTGATGTAATGCCAGTTTACTGAAAATAAGGCTAGCTTCCCACCTAAGGGTGCCTCTAGTTGTTCCCTGGTAGGCGGTGCCAGAGCCAAGTCACTGTGATTGTCCTGTGGAAGTGGTGGTGGTGGCTGGATCTGTGGCTGTACCTCGCTGGTTGTTAGCCTGCCACTGACGTCCCCTGTAGGCACCTCTGGATTGACCCCTGCCTCGAGAGTCTATTCCTGCCTCTCGGAGCTCTGGAGGTGTCTGGAAAGGACCAATTCTTGGAAGGCCAGTTCCTGCTAAACCTTGGAGGCTGGACCTGCAAGAAATCCTTGACTGTCTGGACAGATTTGGCTTTCTCTTCCACCTTCTTCAGCACCTGCTGTGCAGGGGAACCAAACAAATTGAGCTTATCCATGGGAGCATCTAGGAGCTTTGATTTAACATGGTCTGGTAAGGACTGTTCTTTTAACCATGCATGTCTTCTGATCACTGTGCCAGTCATGGCTGATCTAAAGGAAGCCTCCAGTGCATCATAGCCGCATTTTAAGGAATGATTACTGACCTGCTGAATGTTATGTACCATTTCCTGTACAGATTTTTTGTCTAATGGTTCATCTGAGGACAGTTTTTTAGTTAACTGGTCTAACATAAATTCCTGATACTGAATCATGTGGAATTGACAGTTCAAGGCCCTAGCTGAAAGAGTAGCAGAAGTGTAAACTTTTTTACCCCATCTCTCTAAGGCCCTAGATTCCCTTTCAGAGGGGAGGGGTTTTTTGGTAGAGGTAGCTGCTACAGCTTTGGGTCCCTGGGAGATAGTTTCGGGATCTGCAAAAGGGGCCTTATACAAATGATCATGTGTGTCCGGAACCCTGTAGTACCTATCGGGCTTAGCAGGGGCCGGAGGAAGAGAATCAGGAGCAGTACAAGCATCATTAAAAGCATCATCTACAACAGTAAGTACTGGAGGAATGGCTAAAGGCCTATGCTGTGGCAAATGCAAAAAGGTTCTAAGCCTTTTCCTAGAGTCTGAAAAATCCTGGCCCTGCCATTGAAATTGTTCCCTCATAGCATGCAAGGTTTCCCCAAAAGAAAATTCCTCAGGCGGAGAGGCAGAAGGAATGGACTCTTCTGCATCAGAGTTCTCATAAGGAGAAAAAGGGGCCTCTGGAGGGTTTGAATTATCTGATTCATCAGAGGAACCATCTGAAGAAACTGGCTCAGGGGGCTCTACTCTAGTCCTCTTCTCTGGAGGTGGGTGAGAGGCCCTGTCTGGATGTGGTTGGGATCCCCGGATCAAAGAAATGAGATCCTCTGCTAGACTAAGCATTTGTGAACTAGAACTGGGCCTGTGAGAGGGGGTCTTAGCAGGCACAGTTTTGGTAGTTTTTGCTGCTTTAGCCCTGGCAAAGGCCTTAATCGACATGGATGCAGGAGGTCTAGCAGCTCCACGTGCAGGGGTAGAAATATCCAAAGGAATAGTATCTGATAAATCCTATGAGCCTGCAGGAGCAGGTGGGATTTCAGTAGCAGATTCAGCCAAGCTGGATGAGGCCTCGGTAAGAGGCAAGCTTTCAGCCGAAGGAAGAACCGTGGACTCGGTTTCAGCCGATACAGAGACACTCGCGGTTGGCTTAACCGCGGTTTCGAACGAAACCGCGGACCGCGAGTGTCGGTCCTTTTCCTTGCGTTTTTTAGAAATTTGCGTAGTCGGAGTATCCGACGGCATAATGTAAGCAAAAGCGGAGCCAAAAAACTCTTCAGCAAATTCAGACCGACGTCTAAGCGTTCGTCAGTTGAAAGAAGCACAGGCTAGACAAGCTGCTACGTCGTGGTCTGGGCCTAAGCAAGGTAAGCAGCAACAGTGGAAATCTTTATGAGGTATTTGTTTCCCACAAGTTAAACAGTTATTCACTTTTTCTGACATCAGCTGAGGCAAGAAAGAGTCCCCAACGGGGTACTTAGCTTTTTAGAAGTCTTCGGTACTTGTAGTAGTAATCTCTGGTTCTGACCGACCGGCACTTGCGAACAGCTTCTGCTTCGGGCGCCACGCGGCAAGAAAGATGGAGGAAAATGGCGTCAGCTGATGCCTTTATACCCGAAGAACTGCAGCTATGACGTCGGGTGAAGTGCGACACCAGCCGAGGCCAGACCCAGACTTTGGAATCCGGCCGACTGAAGGGCTGCCTGACGACAGGACAACCCATTTGTAAGGACTGCAGATGCATCCTTGAAGGACATCTCTTGTGTGCCTGCAACAGCAGGAATTTCTGTAGCCGACTCAGCCATGGCCTGTGTGGCCTCAGTAATCGGAGGCATGCTTTCGGCCAAAGGGAGAACCGAGGTCTCGAAACCGCGGGCCGCGAGTGTCGGTCCTTTTCTTTGTGTTTTTTAGCTAAATGTGTAGTCGGAGTCTCCGACGGCATTTTATATGCAAAAGTGGAGCCAAAAAACTCTTCAGCAAACTCCGACCGACGTCTAAGAGTCCATCGGTTGAAGGAAGCACAGGCTAAACAGGCTGATACATCGTGGTCTGGGCCTAAGCAAGGTAGGCAGTAAGAGTGGAAATCCTTATGAGGTATTTGTTTCCCACAAGTTAAACAATTATTTACTTTGTCTGACATCGGCTGAGGCAAGAAAGAGTCCCCAACGGGGTACTTAGCTTTTTAGAAGTCTTCAGTAAGCTGAAATCTCTGGATCTGACCGACCTGCACTTGCGAACAGCTTCTGCTTCGGGCACCGCGCGGCAAGAAAGACTGAGGAAAATGGCGTCGGCTGATGCCTTTATACCTAGCAGCTATGACGTCGGGTGAAGTGCGACATCAGCCGAGGCCAGACCCAGACTTTGGAATCCGTCCGATCGAAGGGCTGCCTGAGGCAGGACAACCCATTTGTTAGGACTGCAGATGCATCCTTGAAGGACATCATGCTGATGTTCCTATACACAGTGGTCGACTGTCACTATAAAACACAAGGAAAAATGATGGCACAGGCGGCCTCCTTCCTACACAGGAAACATGCTGATGTTCCTATACACAGTGGTCGACTGTCACTATAAAACACAAGGAAAAATGATGGCACAGGCTGCCTCCTTCTTACACAGGAAACATGCTGATGTTCCTATACACAGTGGTCGACTGTCACTACAAAACACAAGGAAAAATGATGGCACAGGCTGCCTCCTTCTTACACAGGAAACATGCTGATGTTCCTATACACAGTGGCCGACTGTCACTATAAAACACAAGGAAAAATTATGGCACAGGTGCCTCCTTCTTACACAGGAAACATGCTGATGTTCCTACAGTGAAAAAGTCATCCCATCCAAAAGGATCTGTTTGCATCTCTTGAAGTTGGGCCAGATACAGCACATCACCTGCGGCCAAGTTCTCGAAAGTTGTAAATGTTAACCATATGAAGAATATCATTTATTTAAATCAGAGCTGTGTTCCACTTACTAAATCCATTATATTATTTGTTTTGAAACAAGCCTATAACTAAGAAAACAAAACAAAAACACCCAAAGAATCTGTCTTGGAAATATAAGATATTAGCATTAATCAGCACCAGCTTCCACAGTCCACATCTCTCATGAAATAACATTACAACATACTTGGATCACTGACAAAGTCTTCCCTGCTCCTCTTCAGCCTCCCATCCCACCAATCACAGATTTTATTTCTGGGTTCTGGGTGTTACCAAAATCCAACTTGGAGACTTTTCCTTATTATACCTTAACATTTCTCATCTTACTTTCTTGTCAAAAAGTTAGTTATGTACTCACCATAACGATCGATGTATGTGGTCCATCTCGCCTACATTCATAACTGATGGGTTCGGAGCTGAGAATCGGCTCCGACTCTGCCGACTATTTTCTAGCACGAAGTCTCTAATTGACTGGGCTAACCGGTATCCCAAGATGCACCTCGCCCCAACCCCTAGATCTTGTTTGCATACATCGCAATCACTCCACATACACAAACCTCACTAAGAGGAATATCACCCACCAGGAAAAAGGAATAAAAAACAATTTTGAAGGGTCTCAAAGCAATTTTCCTCCAAATCCTTCAGGAAGGGGGCAGGTGGGAGGGTACGTAAGAATGCAGGCGAGATGGACCACATACATCGATCGTTATGATGAGTACATAACTAACTGATGTTATGTGGTCCTATCTCGCCTACATTCATTACTGATGGGACAGCGTCCCTAGCACCTCTAACCCAGGAGGCTCATAGGAAAATACTCCTGAGAACCATGGAACCAAAGGAAGCCTGGCCTCTAGATGCCACGTCCAGCTTACAATGAGAGATAAAGGTATGATGAGAAGCCCAGGTGGCCGCTGCACAAATGTCGTCCAAGGAAAGCCTGGCATGATACGCTATTGAAGTTGAGACTGCCCTGGTGGAATGAGCCTTAACTCGGAATGGTAAATTTCTGCCTGCTGATGAGTAAATAAAGGAAATGCAATCCTTAATCCACTTAGAAAATGCGCACTTGGAAACAGGGCCACCCGTTGTATTCTCTGAGAAGGACAGAAACAATTGATCTGATTTTCTTACATGTTTCGTCCTGTGTAAATAGAATCTGAGTTGTCTATGCACATCCACTTGATGAAATTTGAACTCTGCTTTGTTGGAGAAGTTTGGAAAACACAGGTAACAATGGATTGGAGGTTAAATGTGGACGACACCTTAGGGAGGAAGGACGGATCAAGTCTCAAGGATACCCTGTCCTTATGGAAGATCAAATACGGGGGCTTAATGGACAACGCTTGAAGTTCTGATACTCTTCTAGCCGAAGTGATGGCCACCAAGAATGCTGTCTTCCAGGATAAGAATTTTAGTTTGCAAGTGGCAGCCGGCTCAAAGGGCAGAGAAGTGATGGCTTGCAACACCAGACTTAAATCCCATGGTATGACAGGTTCTGACACAGGAGGGCGAAGTAACCAGGCTCCTTTCAAAACGGTCTTGCAAAGTTTATGGCCCATAAGAGCGGGCTCGTAGGATACATGGAAGTTAGAAATGGGCGCCAGCTGCACCTTAATGGTCGAGGAAGCGGAGCCCTGTCAGAAGAGCATAGCTAAAAAGTCTAAGACCGCCGATATAGGGGCTGTGAAAGGGTCCAGGCCTTGGGCCTAAGCCCAAGAGGAAAATCTCTTCCATTTGCTGGAGTAAATTCTTCTGGTGGAGGACTTGAGATGACGATAGGATATGCACCACCTCAGGCGAAAGGGAATGTAGTCTAATGATGGAAGTGGAGCAGCCAGGCTGTCAACCTGAGGGACTGTAGGGAGGGGTGGAACTGTCCCGACATGTGAGTCAATAGGTCTGGCTCTGGATCCAGAGTCCAAGGACCGTCCACTGTGTACCACTGAAGAAAGGGAAACAGACTTGGCGGGGCCAGTGTGGAGCAATTAAAATCATCTTGCTTCCCAAGTAAATGGCTTTCTGAATCACTCTTGGTAACAGAGGAAACGGAGGAAAGGCATAGAGCAGACCGGGAGTCCAACCATGGACTAGTGCATCCCTGGGTGACTTCCCCCAGTGGGGGGATCAGGGTTAAGTAGTTGCTGCATTTGGCATTGACAGGACTGGCAAAGAGATCACAGGAAGGCTGATCCCACCTGCTGAATATCCAAGTCGCAACTCAGTTGTTCAGAGACCACTCGTAGGGCATCAGAATATCTCTGCTTAGCCGGTCTGCTAACACGTTGGATTTTCCCGGAATGTGCAATGCCACTAGAAACCGTTGGGAAGACACTGCCCAATTCCACACTCTCATGGCTTCTCTGCAAAGGGGGTAAGACTTGGTTCCTCCTTGCTTGTTCAAGTGTACCACACAACTGACATGCTGTCCGAGTGAATAGCAATTGTTCCCCGGGGAAGAGAGCTCTGGAGTGCTTGCAACACTAATAGCACTGATCTCGTCTCTAGGACATTGATGTTTAAGTGTACCTCGTGATCCTGCCACATGCCTTGGACCGTTCTGCCCAGATAATGCCCCCCCCCACCCTATCTGGGCAGCGTCCGTGGTCACTGTGGCAGCAGGAGACAAAGGAACTAGATTCCTCCCCTTGTCCAGGTTGGAGGAACATAGCCAGCAATGGAGATCCTGTCTGCATTGTTCCATGAGGAGAATTGGATGAGAGAGAGGAAACTTTTGAAAGGACCACTGGACTGAAAGGAGCCACTGGAGGATCCGCATGTGTAGCTTGACTAAGGGCACTAGCATGATGGTCGCCGCCATGGATCCCAATAGCTGAAGAACTAACTTGGCTTGAACCTTCTTGCGGGGCAACAAAGCTTGGACCTAAGATTGCAACACTGTTATCCTTATTAGAGGTTATCCTTTCTAGAGGTAGAAAGGCCCTCATTTGAACAGAGTCTAGCTCTGTGCCTATAAATACAACATGCTGTGACGGCAGCAAGGCAGATTTTTCCCAGTTTAACGTAATTCCTAGCCTTTGGCAAAGGGTTATGGTAGCCTCCCTGGCTTGAATGAGGAGATGCCTGGTGGGGGTGGTAAGGAGCCAATCGTCCAGGTAAGGAAACACTTGGAATCCTACACGTCTCGGGTGAGCTGTCACCACTGCCAAGCACTTGGTAAACACCCTGGGGGCTGTGGTGAGACCAAAGGGTAGGGCTCAAAACTGGAAATGACTGGCTCCCAGCCGGAAGCGTAAATGATTCCTGGATGCCTTGTTTATCTTGATGTGGTAAAAAGGCATCCTTGAGGTCGATGGAGCACATCCATACTCCCTCTCCCAGCAATGGGAAGATGGATTGAAGAGTAACTATTCCGAATTTGAACTTCAGGATGTAGTGATTCAATCGGCTGAGATCCAGAATGGGTCTCGGGTCCCCTGTTTTTTTCAGCACCAAAAAGTCTTGAGTAAGTTCCTGATCCGATCTGGTCTGAGGGGACCGGTTGGATGACTCCTTTTCTTAGCAGCTTTGATATCTCTAGTGCTGCTTGATCCCTTTGACTGGGTGGAACGTCTGGGATTTTTTGGATTGGGGGAGGGGGTGAAGCAAAGGGAATGGTGTAACCTCCGGTAATTGTTCAAGGCACCCATCGATCCTGAGTGATGCTCTCCCAGGCTTGAGGATGCCTCGAAAAACGGCCCCCGACTGGCTCCGGAATAGCACAGTCGGGCGATCCCTCAGGGATGCTGATAGGAAGATCGTCGCGGTCTCCCAAATTGCGGGGGCCTCCTCTGCCCCTATGACGGCGTCTTCCAGAATAATTCCCCCCTCCTCTGCCTCTGGAGGGGGGCTCACCATAAGTGGCGGGGAAAGACTTTCGTGACTTCTTGAACCACATCTTCCCTCCTCTCTGAGCCTTGGGATAAGGCCTAGAGGAAAGAGAAAAACGGTCCCCTACGGCAGATAAAGTCTTACCCTCCTGCTCACATCTAGTGAGAGTGTCTTTCACTTTGGGTCCGAAAAGAGAGGACCCATCGAAGGGGGCGTCAGTGAAGGAAGACATGAAGGCCTCTGCAAAGTGACATAGGTGCATCCAGGCTTGTCTCCTAAAAGCCAAACCTGAACTAGCTGCCCTACTCGCCCCTTCGACTGCATAAGATATGAGCCTCATGGACGAGTTGACAATGGAATCAAGGGTAGACAACTGGGCGTTAACAGTCTGCACTACCACCTCAGGCATGTTGCCCATCAAGTTATCTCCCAACTCTTTGAGGAGATCTCTCTGGAGCAGAGTAAAGTGACAAAGGTAATTCAGTGACCGCAGTGTAAAGGTCGCTGAAGACAGGGCACGCTTCCCATATCGATCCATACTCCTGGAATCCTTGTTAGGAGGATAGACGGAAGAAGCCTCTGAAACTTCCCGAGTGGCTGAAGCCACCACCATGGCATCTACAGGGACCCCTTTTGTCAAGAACTCTTTCCCTGGGGAAGCAGACAGGAACTTATTCGGATGATGGGAACCGGTTCCACGGAATCAGAGTGCTCCCACACCCTTCGACAAATCAGGTCTAAGAGTTCATCGAAGGGGGGAGACACCCAGGAGGCGGAAGGTTGAGCTCCAAAGGCCTTGAGGAATACAGACTCCTCCTCAGAGGGGGGCTTGGAAGGCCAGTCGCCTGCCTCAATATCTCCAGGATGTCAGAGAGACATCGGAGGACGACTTAGGGGTCCCCTTTGCAACTTCGAGGTCGGTATCCGAGGTGATGGACTTGTCTTGGGAGTCTATGTGCTTCATCTTGCACAACTTCTTCCTGGGAGGCTCCTCAGGCACAGACTCAAAAGGCCCTCAGAAAGTTGGGGACCACTCATGGGGGTGTCCTCAGGCCTTCGAGCTCTGCTGTCCACAGATGGGGGGGTGTCAGAGGCTCTAGCCGGGGTGTATGGGGACGGAGTGACCAATCCAAGTAATGTCACTGACGACCTGGCCAGTGCGCTCCTCATGGCCTCGAAGGTGGGCCCCCCCAGAATCCGAGGACTGACCCATCTCAGAGACCACAACCAGAGTCTGGGTCCCCCTAGCCGAAACACCGAGAAGGAGACTCTGGGCCGAAAGAAATCCCGATGCATCCCCCTTGGGCCCGACCGAAGAAACCAGAGTGCCGAAACCAGATGACGGAACCGAAAAGGTTGGAGCCAACAGCTCCAATAAACCCGCCAGGGGTATCGGAGCTGGCGCAAGGACATCACTCTGCACCGAACACTCCGGCTCTGACAACACAGAGGTGCTCGGAGGAGGAATAATCTGTACAGACAAGGGGGTTGGCTCCGGAGCCGACTGGGTCAGAGCCAAAAACAATTTGGCTAACACCGGCGACTGAAGGAGCCTCTGGACCACCCTTTCCACATCCAAATCAGACAACCTCGAGGATTTGGAGGAAAATGAAGGAGAGGAGGATCTCCTGCCTATAGACTCCTGTCTAACACTGGGTGACCGGCTCCGAATTGGCTCAAAAATGATCGGAGCCGAGGTAGACTCCAGTACCACAGATACCTCCTGCGGCCCCGTGGACAATGGAGCCGAGGAGTCAGCATCCAAAACAGAGCTCTTGTCCTGCGGCTCCGAATCCAAAGGAGCCGAGGAGGTTGTAACTATTTTCAAAATCTTCTCCGGGGGCTCCGAAGAACTCGATGGAGCCGGAGATCTTTTCTTAGTTCTGGTAGATTTAGACTTGCCAGCAAGAGGAAGCAGACTCTAGATCCTCTTCAAAAGCGGGCTTGACTAGGCCCTTCAAATTCAGTTTATTTTTCCTTTCCTGCAGCACCCTAGAGCTGAAGGAATGGCAGACACTGCATGATTCTTGTAAATGAATTGCACCAATGCAATAAACACAGATGTCATGTCCATCAGTAATAGACATTTTATAAGCACATTTAGAGTATTTTTTAAACCTGGAGGGTTTATGCTCCTTTTGCTCTTTCGACAGGTCCAACAATATCCAAACACTCAACAACAGGAGGAAGGCAGGAAACACTACTGGACACAGGAACTCTAATTTAAATGTTCCCTAGGAAAAGGAACCGACAACAAAACACACTACAGAACGAATGCGAAGGAAAGGACTAGGTCCCTCTAAATTAAATGGGCCTAGCCCACCAAACACAAGGGAAACCACACACACTCTCCAAAAAGCTAACTGAACAGGCTCAAACACACACAAAACACAATATAGCTATGAGAATAGCTTTTTTTGTATAAAAGAGAAGTACAAAACTTTAGAAACTTTAGTAAAAGTGTACTTAGCCACAGCCAAGCTTGAGACCACGTCCTAACTCAACGAGCGGCAAACGAGATCTGGAGTTTGGGGCGAGGTGCATCCTGGGATACCGGTTAGCCCAGCCAATTAGAGACTTCATGCTAGAAAATAGTCGGCCGAGTCGGAGCTGATTCTCGGCTCCGAACCCATCAGTAATGAATGTAGGCGAGATAGGACCACATAACATCACATGTTCAAGAACCTATCATCAGACATTATGTCCTAACAAACACTAAATATGTCGGGGCTGGCCCTTATGCCAAAGGAGGTACCAAACAACCTTGTGCGATAACAGCTACATATCCATCTCTTCCCACTACCAGGCAGGTCAAATGATCAGCAACCAAGTCAGCTCTACATTTCTTCTTGGCAAGTCTCTCCATGAGCTTGGTCTGCCATGTGATCCTGGGTCAAATAAATGCCTTTGCAATAAGTTGTCATGCAAAAAACTTTGGTGCAGAAAAAAAGTTCTCAACTCAATCCTTCAATCCAATATTGATCTTCTGCAAAAGAACATGATTAGCAAGAAATGTAACAGTCTTGGTCAGTATATCCCTTCTTACCTAGCATATCTTCAGAAACAGGTGTACGGAGAATGTCACCTGTAAACTCACATGTAGTTTTCTTAGCATCAATTCCAGAAGTCCCTTCAAAAACCTATTGAAAACAAAAACATAAAAAAGCATAACTAACTGCAAGCTAGACAATGTTCTGTGATTAACAAAGCAGAATTTTTTTACAAACAAAACTATACAAAAACACCTGAAATAAGACACACTAGGGTCACCATAGTAAAATAATAAACACACTCAAAGCACAGGACCTGTGAGCCCTGCTTCATGCACTTTAATATTTGGGTTCACCCACTCTTGCATTTCAGCTTGGCAGTTGTTGTCTCTGAAGCCCCTGTGCTGGGAGTGCTTCATACCACAGTGCATACCACGACAGGCATCCCCATACAGCAGTGTACACAACAGACTTCCTCATATAGCAGTGTATACCAAGACAGTAGTTCCCTTACAGCAGAGCATACCAAGACAGTAGTTCCCTTACAGCAGAGCATACCAAGACAGTAGTTCCCATACAGCAGAGCATACCAAGACAGTAGTTCCCTTACAGCAGAGCATACCAAGATGGTAGTTCCCTTACAGCAGAGCATACCAAGACGGTAGTTCCCTTACAGCAGAGCATACCAAGACGGTAGTTCCCTTACAGCAGAGCATACCAAGACAGTAGTTCCCTTACAGCAGAGCATACCAAGACAGTAGTTCCCTTACAGCAGAGCATACCAAGACAGTAGTTCCCTTACAGCAGAGCATACCAAGACAGTAGTTCCCTTACAGCAGAGCATACCAAGACAGTAGTTCCCTTACAGCAGAGCATACCAAGACGGTAGTTCCCTTACAGCAGAGCATACCAAGACGGTAGTTCCCTTACAGCAGAGCATACCAAGACGGTAGTTCCCTTACAGCAGAGCATACCAAGACAGTAGTTCCTTACAGCAGAGCATACCAAGACGGTAGTTCCCTTACAGCAGAGCATACCAAGACAGTAGTTCCCTTACAGCAGAGCATACCAAGACGGTAGTTCCATTACAGCAGAGCATACCAAGACAGTAGTTCCCTTACAGCAGAGCATACCAAGACGGTAGTTCCATTACAGCAGAGCATACCAAGACAGTAGTTCCCTTACAGCAGAGCATACCAAGACGGTAGTTCCCTTACAGCAGAGCATACCAAGACGGTAGTTCCCTTACAGCAGAGCATACCAAGACAGTAGTTCCCTTACAGCAGAGCATACCAAGACAGTAGTTCCCTTACAGCAGAGCATACCAAGACAGTAGTCGCCAATTCACTGCAAATGCTTAAAGTTTCACTGAACAGTGAAAGTCACACTCACTGAATTCCACACCACCTCCCAAAAATGCACTCTCCATTTGTTTCTTAGCACAGAATTTTTTTTTCATCTGTACTAACTGGTTATGTGGTGCATAAATTTGTATGTAATGTCAAATTATACACACACACATATATATATATATATATATATATATATATATATATTTTTATCTATATATACATATATATATTTTTATCTATATATACATATATATATATATATATATATATATATATATACACACATATCTATATCTATATATCTATATACACACACACAAAAGCACACTTTCATAAAACTCACTTTACTGATCTCGGACTGCAATCTTCCACTTAGTATATATTAACTAGAGTGTCCAGTTGGGCAAACAAAAACACATTTTAGCAGGGGGGGCAATCCCCGCTGCAACCCCCCACACACCCCTGCTACTTTTATAAACTAACACTGACATCACACTACAGAGGGGAAAAGTATATTTCCTTGTTCCCACTGTACTGTGGCTCATTAAAGTGTGATTTGCAAAAGTATACTATCGCTAAACCGGGTCTCTATCTTCCCTTGTTCAAACAAGTGTAAGTTAG